>NW_028247336.1:0-26454 GCF_964263255.1 Lissotriton vulgaris | reverse complement strand
CCCTTGGCTACTTGGCTATTGCCTGCTGTACTTTTACGGTGTAGGGCTGTCTCAATCTTCCCATTTTCAACTTCTAGCATTACGGCACACAGGAATGTGTCGGGAACGTGACACATGGGTTCCAATGAGATCACAGACAATATGAGTATAAGCCCACTGGGGCGCAATGATGTAATGGTTAATGACAGTGGTCGTAACCGATTGATAATTGGAACCGATTATTTTGTTTATTTGATGCGTATAGTGGCATCTGAGCAAAGTTTAAAGATTGTTTGAAATTGAAAGACAGCCCTTTGATGTAACCGGTTTGGGGGTTATGGGACTTGTAGTTCCTGAATTAAAGGATCACCAAAACAGTTAAGAACAGAACGACATTTATGAGTCTGATAAACTGTGAAGAATGCAAATGTGTGAATTAATTAACACTGTTTATGATAAGAAGCGATGATCTATCAACAATAACGGATTGTGAGAGAGTATGTTTTCACTATCGATCTAAAGTCACATGATGAATGTTTTTTTCACTTGTATATAACTTTATTGCTTAACACTTGAATTCACTTGTGATCAAGCGGCTGCGGCTGCGAAACGTTGGGTGTGAAACGCTAATAAATTTTCACAGTGAAATGCAAATGGGCCACAACTTGTTGTCTTTTGACTATGATACGACAACGCGAAACGGCGGATTTACAGGGGTAAGGCGAAACCCCGTTGAGGCCCGCCAGAGAAAAGCGGTGCGGGCTCAATTCGCCATTGTTGTTGACCCAACGCAATGTATATATATATATACATTGCGTTGGGTCCGATACAGCACAGCGCAGCAGTAACACGCCGTGCAGCAGGAACGAAAGTTGAGTAAAGCCACAGACTCCGTACTCTTGGTGCCAGTGAATTTTATTCGTGATAGAATAACAGCCCACCAGTCGTCATGACGCGTTTCACCTCAGCCGAGGCTTGATCACATGTCATGTTTAGGAAGAAGGAAGTAACTTAAATAGCATTTACGGTCACATGGTTATTGGTACCTCCCATTTACATTTAAAAGGGTATACTCCACAAAACTATATAAAGGGCATAGTGCCCGTTTACCATCTGTAGTCATATGTCCAACATAATTTGCAGTTGTCATCTATTTACAATATACCAAAGAACTTAATTGGAATAAATTGAAGTATCAAAAAGAGGCCACAAGTTCATAAATTACAGATCAAATTCTAAAAACCATTCATTTTTGTAGAAAAATAAATAACTATATAGATATACTGTTCATTTTTAAATTCATATATTTACATAATATACAATAAATATATATCAAGAAATTGATATTATATAAGCCTCATTGGTCATGCAACATATATTTCATTTTAGCAAGTACCATATGTATAAAGGATACCCAATGTTTACATCAGTTACGGTATATTGTGTCGGAGAATAGCAGCATGTGACATATTAAGGAAAACGATAATACCCAAGTGGGTGTTGGAGGTAAACCAGACATTAAGTAACCTATTATATTGTATATATTTCTTAGCCCGTTACTATCCTTAGGGTTGCATATATAAATCAAAACTAAAGTGAATGTGCAATTGAAAATAAAAGTTAAAAATATTCATTTTTCTTATTTGATAAGATTTTCGCAGGCTACCAAAAATGGTCTGAGAATATTTATGAAGTTTCATCTAAGTCAAACAGATCAGAGAAAGAACAATGCTGACAATCATCTACAATTATAGGCAGGTATACAGATCTTCCATGCTGTTAAGCCCCCCAGGGTGTTTACTATTAAACTCGAGGATATAACGGGTCTCAAGCAGGCGTAATTTTCTGTCCCTGTCTCCTCCCCTCCTCAATGGTAGGACAGAGTCCACCAAATAGTATTTTAACAACTCTGGGTTGCTTTTGTGACATTTTTCGAAATGCCTCACTACCGGATAGGCTTGGTCCTTCCCAGATATAGCTCTTAGGTGCTGTAGGATGCGTTTGTGGGCAGGGAGACGTGTACTTCCTATGTATTGTAGTCCACATGGACATACCAACACATATACCACACATTCCGTCTTACACCCCAGTTTCTGTTTGATTGCTATGGGCTTTTCATGGAAAGGAATTATGTAATGGGTCTTATTAATTGCATGCTTGCAGGCTTTACAGATTTGACATTTTTTGAAGCCCGCAATACGTTCCCACCACTTCTTTGGGACGTCCAAGGTATTGCTCACAATCACATTGCCTAGTGACGTGGACTTTCTGAAAGTGATCTCGGGTCTGTTCTGTACCAGATCCCCTATGATTGGATCTCCTTGTACGAGATTCCAATTCTTACTGAAAATCCTACGTATCTCAGGATGCTGCTGGCTGTACGTAACAATGGCCCTACATTGTATTTTTTCTATCGGTATGGTCACTGTTTCTGTTGTAACAGTAGGGACAGGACAAGTTCCTAATAGTTGTTCCCTTCTTGTTTTCATTGTTTTTCTCATGGCATCGTCTATCATTTTGTTACTGTACCCTCTTTCAAGAAAACGAGTCTTACACTGTAGTTGGGCAATGTTACATTCTTCTTCAGAACTACAAATGCGCTTTATTCGTAGCATCTCCCCATATGGGATGCTACGAATCAAATGGTGAGGATGGCTAGTAGAAGCATGCAATACCGTGTTCCCAGCGGTAACCTTTCTATGCAATTTAGTTTCTATTTTGTCATTGGCAACATATACCTCAACATCTAGAAAATTGACAGAGACATTGCTGATCGTTGAAGTAAATTGCAGATTTAAATTATTCACATTTAATCCATCAACGAAATTAGCGGCACTTTCTTTGGATCCCCTCCAGATAAAAAACAGATCATCAATATATCTGAGGTACAATATTGCATGTTGTTCCATTGCCGCCCTGTGCTGTCCCATCAGGGTTTGCTCCTCCCACAGCCCCATGTGTAAACACGCGAAGCTGGGGGAGAAGCAAGAACCCATGGCCACCCCTCTTAGTTGTTGATAAGCCTGGCCTCCAAATGTAAAAAAGTTCTGTTGCAGGCATATGTTTAACATTCCCATAAGCATTTTATTGTGCTCCATAAAGTACATGGGACGTTTATTTAGAAAGAATTGTGCTGCTTTTAGGCCATCTACATGTCTGATAGACATGTACAATGAATTGATGTCCAATGTCATGAGCAAGTAATCTTCAGACCAGCTTTGCTTAGATAGTTTATACAAGAAATCAGTTGTGTCTCGTATATATGAGTTCAATCCCTTTACCCATTCTTGTAAAAAAAAGTCAATGTACCTGGATAGGTTTTCTGTTGCGCTGTCAATCAAAAATCTCCCTGGTGGAACTAGTGGATCCTTGTGAATCTTCGGCAAAAGATAAAATGTGGGGATTACAGGAAATTCTTTTTTTAGGTATTTAAATTCGTCCATTGAAATTAGTCCACAGCTGCGCCATCCCATAAGTTTGGCATTGATTTCATTCCAAGCCATTTTGATTGACGTGATGTTTGTCTTGCGATAGCATGCAGTGTCACCGAGTTGTTTCTCAGCCTCGGCTATGTATTTGTCGCGTGCCCATAGGACAATATTGCCCCCTTTATCTGCTTGCTTCACCACTAAGTTTTCATCAGATTTCAATTTTTTGGTCAACAGATTATAGCTCTGATTCTGTCGTGCAATGGCTTGTCGTTTCTTATTGGTATCAGTGTATAGTTTTTTAAGATCAGCTGTCATCAGATCCTGGTAGATGTCCAGATTGTCATGGGCTGAAATCGGGTTAAAAGTCGACTTTGGCTTAAATGGTGTAACCGCCTTTTCCTTATTAGTGCTGGGCAAACTGTTTCCAAGCGCTATATTCGAATTTGCTGTATTTTGTTCAGTCTGTAATTCCCAAATTTCTTCAAATGAGGGGGCATCTTCCGCTGTTAGTAAATTAGGGCTCAAAGATATTGCCTCAATGTTCTCTTTGTTTTTCGGCTGCAGACGGTGGAACTTCGTGAGTTTAAGTTTTCTCACAAACCTGTATGCGTCCATGCGTGTTCCAGCATAATCAAAGGTTTGGGGTGGACAATAGGAGAGTCCCAAGCCAAGTATTTTCGTCTCTTTGGGGCTTAGAACTGTGTTGGTCAAGTTAATTATTGAGGGGCTCCCTGTTGATTGCCCCGTTTTTTGTTCGACCATCTCCCTTGGTTCCTCTTTTTGGTTGCTCCACTTTTCTTTGTGGCGCTTGCGTCGCTCTGCTCGTTTGCGGTTGACACTTTTTCTGTTTGCGCAAACGTTACTCTTGATCTGAGAGTCTCTCGTCTGGCCTCACACAAACGGCTTACTTCTTGTGCAGGCGTTGGCGCGGTAAACCCCAATGGTGCATTCTGTAATTCACCTCCCATATCGCTTCCTTCTGTGGAGCTCAGGCTGATTGAAGAGGCAGAGCTGGTGTTTCCTTTTGTAAGGTTGGTTCGATTATTGCCTCTCAACTGTGCTTTATTTTTTTCTTCTTTTTCAAATCTTTTAGCAAAGGGGAATATGCGCCCATTTAGGTAGTCCAACCTGTCCCTTTCGAATTTGAACGCTTTGCGCTTTTTAATTATTTCTTCTTCTTTCTGAAGCCGGAAATCCATTTCCTCCCTCATTTTTTTCAAACTGGCCTCATCCTCTCCCAGCTTCCCCAATTCTGCTTCCACTGACTCAATTTCACCTTGTAGTTTTAAACGGTCACTCTCGGCATAATGTATTAAAATCTTCATGAGTTTGGCCGAGGACTCTAAGTTTGTTGCAGCCCATTCCTCGAGCATGCGGGGATCTGGAGTCTCATAACTGGGAGCTAGGGTAATCCGGAGGCCTCGTGGCACACGGCCAACTTCCAGGTACATCGATAAAGATTTATTCTCCCACCATTTGGAAGTTTCTTTTTTCATTAGCTTTTCCAATTTACGAAACAGATCACGCGCTGTTGGATTTATAGCGCTTGCAGCGTTTTCTACTGATGTTGACGTTGTTGCCCCCCCAGCCGGGCGGACAAAAACCAGTTCGGCAGCCTGCTCCCTATTCCTTAACACGGCTTCCGACATGGTGATTATGGCTTAATTTTATCAATTCTGGCAACAAAACGAATTCGGCAAAGGGAGATATTCTCCGGAACCAAATGCGTGCACACTCCTCACCGCGTTATATTGGACCTCCGTACCTTGGCTTAGTATGTCGAAATATCCCAGTAACGTTCAGATATTCGGCTCCTTTAGTCAAAGCTCAGTGTGTGTCCATTACGCAGGGGCTTCTCGCGGCTTCCTCCTCGCTGCGAAACGTTGGGTGTGAAACGCTAATAAATTTTCACAGTGAAATGCAAATGGGCCACAACTTGTTGTCTTTTGACTATGATACGACAACGCGAAGCGGCGGATTTACAGGGGTAAGGCGAAACCCCGTTGAGGCCCACCAGAGAAAAGCGGCGCGGGCTCAATTCGCCATTGTTGTTGTGATATATATATATATATATATATACATATATATGCATATATATATTACCTACTGGCGGTCGCCAGTAGGTAGTTATAGTTAGGATTATTTTCAATACAAAATCTCAACATTTTATTGTGAATAACTTTGGCGCCGGTTGAGGAATCTGCCTGAAAATTTCCTCAAATTTGCCTTGTGGCGCCCCAGTCCGTCCCTGAAACTTTGGGGGGGATTTGTCAAGCGGGGCCGACACAAAAGGAGGGTCCCAAAACGCATTTTCCCCATGTTAATTTCCATAGGGCGGTCAACCTCACTTTTAGCCCGAAAGGCTGAATGGATTTACACCAAATTTGGCAAAATTGTAGAGACTGGTAGCCCGATGTGCCTTTGCTATGTCTCAAGATATGTGCTACAGTGGATTTTGAGTAATTTAGGTTAAAAAAAATATATATATCTATAAGCGCGCGACTTGCGCGCAGAAAGCTGATTGTTTCTTGGGTGTCTGTAAACATTCGAAACAGTCCGGAGCGGCAGCCATCTTGTGTCTCGGTAGGATCGAGACACAAGAGGTGGCCAAAACAAAGGGGGAATTTACCATAAGGGGGCAGGGTAGACCCCCCTGACCCCCTAGGTTTGATGTGGGGGCTTTAAAAGGGCCCCGCGGGGCAAAAAAATAATATTTTTTTTTCTTCGATTTTTGCGTGGGGAACGCCCGGTACGCGCACCGGGGAGCGCACCGGGAAGCGCACAACAGAGAAAAAAGAATGTCAGAGTTTAAACATTTTTGGCAATATTTTATAAATGGGAGGTGGTTCTGAAAAGAACTTTTTTTTTAATTCTTTTTGTTGTTTTATATTTTTATTATTATTTTTCTGAACATTTTTTTAATTTTTTTGTGTTTTTGAACAATTTTATATTTTTGGTTTTTTTTTGAGGGAACAGACAAAAAACAGGGAATTGGAAATGGCTCAACAGGAGCAAAAAAAAAGAAAAGAATTACTGTTTTCTTTCCTTGCTGCATTTGTGGTTGTCTATAGCAGTATTTATTAAGGTGACACTAAGTTCACCATAGCATAAAGTTTATCACACAAAATGCAAAGAAATTTGACCTTGCCAAATTTTGGTTGAATATTTGGCACCATTTGCCGTTCTTCTGGTCCAGAAAGTGAGGGTACTGAAGAGGAAGTGCTGGCCACAGGGGGTGGGTTGTGCCGAAGTTCCCAGACTTCAGCCTGGGCCAAATTATTGGGATGCCACCTCTCCATGTGGCAGATCATGGTATAGTTACCAAAAGAATATTTCTTGGAGGGATTGCCCCTGGAGAGAACTTTGTCACAGATGAGACAGGTGACTTTGGGGGCGTTCACCTTTTTTTGGTAATCTGGAAAAGAAAAAAATTGCCAAATGAAGTGCACTTTGACGTGCTTTGTCTTGGTTCTTCTGGGAAGTAGACCCTTTGATGTTGATCCTCCTCCTCTTCTTCCTCCTCTTCTTCTTGTCTTCCAAGAAACTGTGGTGGTTGACCTTCTTTTCTGGGTGGTGGGGGTGGTGGTGGGGGTGCACCAGCTGCAGCAACAAGTGATGCCATTCTTTCCTCCAAAATAGCTCTTGCTCTCTCAATGAAGAAAGTAAGAATGAGGAAAAAAGGAGGGGCCTTTCATTATTTGGAGAACGTCACGCTTACGCGACGCGTCACGATGTTGTTTTCGATCGCGACATTGGCGCTAACGGGACGCTTCCCGGTTCGCGCACTGGGGCGCTTCAAAATAGTACGCTTTCCAGGGCGCTCACCGGGGCGCGCACCGGAAGCGCTCCAAGACAAAAAAAAATATATGTTTATTTTTTTTAAATGAAAAAAATATATATTTTTTTTTTTAAATGAAAAATTGTAAGGACTGATAGCTATGTCTCAAGATATATGCTCCAGTTGTTTTTAAGAAAATTAACTTTTAAAAAATATATATTGGCCTATATTTGGGCTTTATATATGTTAGAGCCCAAATGTAGCCCAAATGTAGCCCAATGTAGCCCAAAGATGGCCACCAGAAAAAAAAATACAAATGTAGCCCAAATATCAGCCAGATGTTGCGCAACTATATCCCAATGATAGTATGTACCAGAGTGTTCTAAAGAACAACTAGAGCGGTAACAGTCTTACTTATAAAGTGAGACATTTAGTTAGGAATTAGCATTAAAAAAACCTTTGAAATTCACCGAAAAAACCATAGGTTTCACACCAGTTATAGTTAGGAATTAGCATTTAAAAAACCTATTAAATTCACTGAAAAAACCATAGGTTTCACACCAGTTATAGTTACCTGGAAATTTTACTGGCATAAAACCATTGAAATTCCCACGTTATAGTTAGTTGGACTCACTATAACTTGCGCGTGTAATGCACTGCTGATGACATCACATATTACATCACTCATGACATGGTCAGTGACATCACTCATGACATCACTGATGACACCATCCTTGTGACAGAGAGACTTACCTCCTTTCACTGTAAAGTAACCATTGAAACAAATATTAAAAAATAGAAACTAACATTTTCAAAAAAGTGGGGATACCTATACCAGTTACAACAACCAATTCAGTAATTCCACCATTTACATACACATCCACTCATTCATCAACAGTTCTATATAGTCACTCATACATATACTCACTCATCATATGTAGTGATACACCTATACATCCTGTTACAGACCCACAGTCATCTAAAAGTTACTCACACACATACTCACACATGCAAATAAACTATTAAACATCCATTTATTTGTATATACAGCTATACACACACTACCACCTTACTTCTAAGGAAGCCTACACATACTTACTCTCTTAAACAATCACTTATAGAAACACATACTTATTTAAACAGGAACTCTTACAATCTGTCACTCTCACATATACTCACTTATATACATCAATACTCACATATACTAGATTAAAACATATGTCGTTACTGATAAAGACACTAGTGAGACAGTCATTCACTCAGTAACACACACATATACACACTCATCCACCCATACAGTCCTGCACATATGCTGTCTCTATTTTATCTATTGCTTCCAGTTTCACAATCTCTTCATTTTCTAACTCTAACATTTTGTTGTTGAAGATGGAACATTCTTGCAGAATTGGCATCAAACATATCCCAGATTTCTTCTCAGTCATTTTTTTTAAATATTCTCTGGAAGAATGTTTTCATTTGGATACAAATTTGAAATTAATCGAGCATGTAAAGCTTCTTTCCCAAGCTCACTTACTTTTCCAATTCTTACATCTTGTAGAATATTTTTATAATCTTCATCCTTTGCCTATCGCATATTTTGAAGCAGTTTAGCATATTTAAAATGTAACCATATATTAACGTTTCCAATGCTTCCAAGGGACTTCCTGGTATCTTCATGCGTGAGCATTTTAAACACTGGTTGTCCTTTTACTGGAGTCAACTGCAATAGATCTCCAAAAACAATAATGTGTTTTCCTCCAAATAACACATCATACTCTGTTCTAAGAATTTCTTGCATTCTCAAATGCACAAAAGCAAGCATTAGATTTGAGACCATGCTTACTTCATCAATGATAAGAAGGATCATTTTCTTCAAGACTCTTGAAGCTTCAGAACACGCATCTCCAGATAACTTGTTGTAATGCAATTTATTATCATGCTCAACTGGCAGCATCAATAAACGGTGTAGAGTAATCCCTTTAATGTTATGTGCTGCCAGACCAGTTGGAGCAGTTACAACACAAGACAGCGGTGAATCAGTCCTTTTCTGCAGATAACTTGAAATGGCTTTAATCAGAAAACTTTTTCCTGTCCCCGCTTCTCCACTTACGTACAGTCGGACAGGCTCAAATGATGTACATGAGCACTCTTTTTTCTCATGTCTGAATCCATGTTCAATCTGTTCTGTGACTTCATCATATATCTTTTTCTGCTCAACGTTTAGTTGCTTTACCAAATCTTCTAAGTTAACTCCATCCTCTTGAGGTTGTTCCATAGCTCTTTCCACCTTATCCATGGCAGTTGCAGCTTCATTTTGGATAATTGGTCCTCCTATTGGATCCTGGCTCAATGAAGTAGAACTCTGACTGTCTTGAGAACTGTCTCTAGCAATCTCTTCAGCAATTGTGGTTTTGTGCTCTATTTCTTCGTTCAACATTTGCAGATAATTTGGAAAAACAGGACATTCTATGGTATCCTTAGTTGCATTAAAAGAGCCTTCATAACACAGAAAATCTCCAAGTAGTTCCTCTTCTGTACGCCATGGCTTAAAGAGTTGCAAAAGAGCTAAATAGTAAAATTCTCTTTTGTCTGGAGCTTCGCAACTCAATTTTCGATGATTAATCAAATGGCCTTTTCTCTGCTTCACTAGACATCCTTCATACCCAATGACAGCATATTTTCCATTATTGATATCTTCTGTGATGTTCCTCTTATAACTGTAGTTTTGCAGAACTTCATATAAACAAGTGTTCTCAAGGTGAGTACTTCTATTTGGATAGTATGTATCCAACATATTTGTCTTCAAAATATCTGTACTGTTTGGTTCTTTCTCGCCAAATATTCAATTTCTTGTACAGATTTCAAAACTCGGTTTCGTGTTGCAGCAAGACCTAGACTCACCCAAATGATTGTTCTTGATTTGGCATAGAGACTTGCGGATGATAACCGATCAGAACATTCATATGCTCCAATTTCTCGATGCGACAACATCTTCAGACTGAAACTGTATAATTTCTTGCTTAGACTCTTTTCAAGTGAAATGTCCTCCCACATTTCCTTCAGTTCTGTCTTTTCTTTTCTTGTGATGTAAGATGTCACATATCGAGCCACAGCAATAGAGTTGTCAGCAACGAACTGAATATCCATGTTAGCATTCCACATGGACAAAATCACTGGGTTGTAGTCGTTGATGTACTTGGACTCTTCGTTTCTTTTTAAATTATATGTATTTTTGGGAGATTTCCTCGTCACAGTATGTCGTAGAGATGACATCAAATTATTTACTCTTCCCTTGGAAATCACTGGTTGTGGAAACGCAAAACGACATTTCGTGTAGTACTTTTCCTTGTTTTTAAATTTTTGACGACAGTACTTTCCACAACGATGAGATTGAAAACGTAAAACTTGTTGCCTTAAACTGTTTTCTTCAGTAGTTTTTGGAACAGCACATGTTGAATACTGTTCAACGAAACTCATCACTGTTTCATCCGAATCTAATCCAAATTTGGGTGCATCTTTAATCCATAACAGCATATGTGTATGAGGAGCACCTCTCGCTTGATATTCCTTCCTCCAAAAGAAATCCAAAACCTCTCCAAGGGGAAGATTTTTTTCTTGGTAATAAAAGACATCATAGCTTCAAATCTATGATTAAAATATCTGCAAACATTCACTGGATCCAAAGAACACAGTTCTCCAGGTGTTTTCAATTCTATATTTTGTATGTTTCCATTTGCCTCTCGTAGAAATTGAAGTAAGTCGTCCCATGCATACTCAGGACAGCTAAGAGTAAGGAACCATGTAGGAGTTCCTAAGTTTCTTAGCATACATTTCAATTCCCCATGACGACGGAACCAATACTCATATGGCTGAGATACCCGCCACCCCCTCTCAACACAATCCCCAAAAGGAGGGAAACCGGAAACAGTTCTTAAAGTTTTTGGATGTGGGATGGAGTGACCATCCCGGCCGTATTTATTAAAACAAAAAATTAAAACATTAAACGTTTTCATGTTATGTACAATTTCATTATCACATTACGATGTTTGGCTAACCTTAACATAATCTCTAATACAGAGGTTCTCCTAGCCGAACTAGCATCCTACAAAAACATTCTCTAAGAACACTGAAATTGTACATCCTAACGTTTAAGGGCCAACGGCAAGGTCATAACCGGTGTCAAGATCCCTAACCAGACTTACCCCTCCCACTTGGGAGGGGCGACAGCACAGAGGCTTACCTCAAGTGCAACTACTAACAATTTCCCTTGACTTGACGGGGGCCCTTAAGACTCGACGCCATTTAAAGGTCGTTCGAACACTTGTGTGTGGTATCTAGAAGGTATCGTTGACCTCTCCCCACCCCACACAACTTACCGCATCTGCCGTCGCAGATGACCCTGGCCCCGGGAAATTCCCCAGGAGGGGGCTGTAACCCCTCCTACAAAGGAAGGGGCCTTGACCGCCTTTCCTTTACTTCCGGCGACCCGCCCTTAGACGGGACCGCCTCCCCACTGAGGGGCCAATGGCCACCTCTCCCGAGCGCTCCCATCCGTGTTGGGTGACGCCCACTCATAGGGATCTACCAATTAGTGCTCACCGATCATGACCTTACCGCCTACCAAAAATAAATACGACAATTCTGAAACCTATGAAAACATTGGTCACTACGACCGAAAGAGCATGCTAGAAATGCAACACTACATCAACTCATTTTAATCGTAACAACCTAGACTGTATTCACCATACTTTATTATGATTAACCACAAACTGATACTGTCACAGCCTGTAAACGAAATGGAAAAACCAACTTATAACTTCACTTTATTGCACAACAACTTGCTGTCCTCAGGGGCTGGTGGGTGGGTCAAAATTGGCTCTTCGTTCCGTCCCGAGCTCACGTGTAGCGAGGAGGTGCAGCTTCGGAGCACAAGAACAAGAGGACGTCTTCCGGTCTTGCGCCTTCTTTTATCCGTCTTCAGGGTGGGCGAAAACCCGCCCCTGCCCGCCCCGAGGGCGTGGCTGGCTGCGTCGGTGTCTAGGCCAGCCCACTCTAGGGCGGGAAAAAAGCGCGCCCCGGCTACGCCGCTTCGGGCATACCAGCCGAGACGCGCCTCCCGCCCAAAAATGGCTTCCCGGGGGGATCGAGGCACTCAGCCATACGTTCGGGGGGACCGAGTGGTCGCCCCTTTCCATATGGCTGAGATACCCGCCACCCCCTCTCAACACAATCCCCAAAAGGAGGGAAACCGGAAACAGTTCTTAAAGTTTTTGGATGTGGGATGGAGTGACCATCCCGGCCGTATTTATTAAAACAAAAAATTAAAACATTAAACGTTTTCATGTTATGTACAATTTCATTATCACATTACGATGTTTGGCTAACCTTAACATAATCTCTAATACAGAGGTTCTCCTAGCCGAACTAGCATCCTACAAAAACATTCTCTAAGAACACTGAAATTGTACATCCTAACGTTTAAGGGCCAACGGCAAGGTCATAACCGGTGTCAAGATCCCTAACCAGACTTACCCCTCCCACTTGGGAGGGGCGACAGCACAGAGGCTTACCTCAAGTGCAACTACTAACAATTTCCCTTGACTTGACGGGGGCCCTTAAGACTCGACGCCATTTAAAGGTCGTTCGAACACTTGTGTGTGGTATCTAGAAGGTATCGTTGACCTCTCCCCACCCCACACAACTTACCGCATCTGCCGTCGCAGATGACCCTGGCCCCGGGAAATTCCCCAGGAGGGGGCTGTAACCCCTCCTACAAAGGAAGGGGCCTTGACCGCCTTTCCTTTACTTCCGGCGACCCGCCCTTAGACGGGACCGCCTCCCCACTGAGGGGCCAATGGCCACCTCTCCCGAGCGCTCCCATCCGTGTTGGGTGACGCCCACTCATAGGGATCTACCAATTAGTGCTCACCGATCATGACCTTACCGCCACAGGTCCGGATAGTTGACCGGCTATCCGGACCCCCCACAAAACTCCTACCTAAAGGTCATGTTCCAAAGATTTTAACCAGGCTAGGAAGTCTCCTATGAGTAACTCATTCCCCGCCCTCGACAAATGCACACCATCCCCCAGATACATACTGTCATCATTAATACAATTATGCGAGATCGAATGCAATGCCTTGGAACGGAACAACCTACTCACTTTGTTATTCAATTTTCTAACCGAATGATTCAAAGCAGGGATCGAGATAGCCCCCCGCCACACTTTTCTTGGGATCATATGAGACCATGCGATTAGGCACCCCGGAACTCTCCTCGCTAACCAACTTACCGTGGAAAGCATAGCCTCCAGGAGAAGTCGTCTACCGGTGGTGACCAAATCATTGCCCCCCAAATGCACTATGACTATGGACGGCGGTGACCTCATCCGCTCTAACAAGCCCTCAAAAAATTCCTGAAACTGGTCAATACAGAGACCGCCCCTTCCGTAGAAGGACACTCTGTACCCGTATTCCTCAGGTACGTGAACCATGTCACCTGCTTTGAATACGTCTGCAGCCCGTCTCACGTATGAGTGGCCCACGACCCAAACCTCCTTCCTCACAGCCGGTGACGTGCGACCGCTGACCTGGTGTTGGGTCGACTGCTCAGTCTGCCCTGCCGCGTAGGCTTGCGCAACTGAAAACAAACAAAAACAAGAGGCGTGAGTACATGATTACAGCTTCACAACATGTGCAATCGCACGTACCTCTTATAACAATTGGAGGACCAGCGCCCCACACGTTTCACTTGTTCTATATTAAGACCTCTGGCTGTAGCTTCAGTGGCAGCCCCTATACGAAAGGAGTGGGTCCCAAATTCGCCCGGGTCCAAGCCCGCTGCGGCAATGGCCATTGCAAGCACCCGTTGAAACTGAAACCTCGTCAGCGGGGTGGCGTCTGCATGCCTCAATAATGTCCCTCCCCATGATGCCACCCTTCGTGCTAGGTAATCTTCTAAGCACTGTACCGGACACATGGATGAGTCGGGGTTCCTGCGGATGATCGTGCAGTCCCCTCTCCCATCTTGGTCAGTCTTGGACCTGAGAAAGGAGACAATCATCGCATCACCCCTGATCTGGACATGCTCCCTGCACAAGCCCCCCGTCACGTCCCGTTTGTTCCTTGCAACCAGCTCACTAACTCTCATAGCCCCATGAAATGCCAGCGTAAATGCAGTCCGGAACAAACAGGTCTCGAACGGGGACGAGCATGTGTTCGGGAGCGTGACCAGTAACTGGGACAACCTGTCTAGACCTATCGGTCGTCGTACATCTATTCTGCGACCCTCTAGACGTTGCCACCCACGTAGCGCTTTCTGTACCGTGAAGGACGCTGTTGGGTCCAGGATGCCATGGGCCCTGGCAACAAAGGAAATGGCGGCACGATGCCTTTGGGCCGTAGCCACCGATTTTCCGGCCCTACGTAAGGACATCAGAAAAAGTACTACCAACTCCTCCTGACCCCAAAGTCCTCCTCTCTCTGCCCCCAAAAAGGCTAAATAGGCCTGGAACGCCCCTTCATATGCCTTCCTTGTCCTGGGTGCTAGACTCTCTCCCACGAGGTGACGAAGTTCGGGGCACCGAGAGACCAGAGAGCTTCGGGGAAGGGTGCCGGCTCCGGGTCCGCTGAAGGAAGGAAACCCGAGAAAGCCTGCATGTGAAAACGAGACAGTGCATCAGCAGCCTGATTCATCACCCCTGGGACATGTTTTGCTCTGAATACCACGTTCAGTTGCATACACAGTAAGACAATTTCTTTGAGGAGCCTCAAAATCAACCTACAACGGGCTGCCTGACTATTGATGCATTCTACCACGGTCATATTGTCGGACCAGAACACAACAGAATGATCTCTGAACCCTTCTGGCCAGGTTCTCAGGGCCACCAAAATGGGAAATAGTTCAAGGAAAGCGATGTTACTTGTCAGCCCCTTCTCGTGCCACCATAGGGGCCACTTTTGTGCCGACCATTTTGTGTCGAAGATGGCGCCAAAACCTACGCTTCCTGCTGAATCTGTCCATAGCCCAAGCTCTTCAGAGGAGACGGCTGGCTTGTTCCAGACGACCCGGCCATTGAAGTCCGCCAAGAATGCTAACCAAATCCGCATGTCCTGGCGGACCTCGGCCGATAACCTTCTGCGATGATGACCCTCCTTTAAGCCAACCATCGCTTGGGCAATTGAGCGGGAAAAGGGGCGAGCCATTGGTATCACCCTCAAGGCAAAGTTCAATTTTCCCACTAACTGTTGCAACTGATGCAGTGTAACTTTGGATGCCTTTAAACATACTTGGAGGGCTGCCCTGAATTTCGACACTTTGCTAGCTGGTAAACGGAAGCACCCCTCCCTTGAGTCCAACTCGATCCCCAAAAACTCGAGGCAAGTCGTGGGACCCATAGTTTTACCTGGTGCCAATGGCACGCCAAGATGATCCATTAACACACAGAATTCAGCTAAGGCCCGGGCACATTCGGGAGTACCGGCGGGGCCAAGGAACAGAAAATCGTCAAGGTAGTGCATTACATTTCGGAAACCCGTTTTCTTAGTGAACACCCATTGCAGGAAAGTACTGAATTGCTCAAAGTAAGCACATGATATAGAGCATCCCATTGGCATACACCTATCCATGTAAAATGACCCCTGGAACCCGAATCCCAGAAGACGCTGATCGTCTGGGTGTACCGGAAGCAACCGGAACGCTGACTCGATATCAGATTTCGCCATCAACGTCCCGTGCCCCAGGCGATTCAAGATGGCTACCGCCTCATCAAAAGATGCGTATCGCACCGAACAAACTTCTGGCTCAATTGCGTCGTTCACCGAAAGACCATATGGAGCAGATAGATTATGGATCAAACGAAACTCACCCGGGTCCTTCTTGGGGACCACCCCTAACGGAGAACAAACGAAATCCGGTACCGGGGGCTCACTAAACGGGCCGGCGACCCGTCCCCGGCTAACCTCTTTCTGAATTTTTTCTTGCACTACAGATGCATGTTGTAAAACGGAAAGTTGATTTTTGCACATCCCTACACCCTGAAAGTCCCCTACCGGGATGCGGAAACCATGTGTAAAACCGTTCCGCAGCACCCCGGCAGAAGTACGATCCGGGTATTCGCTGAGCCAGGGAATCATTGCCAAGGTATCAATCGGGGTTGGTAAAGGCGCCCCTCGGCCTAGCTTAGACCTGTTTGGCGCCTCCCTTACCCCCATTCTCACTCGTTCTGGCTCTGCACGATGACTCAGGATGGGACGACCCACACGTACTACACTCATGTTTGAATTTACACGATCCCGGAGGCCTGGTACACTTCCCCTTGTTGAAATTAAAACAGAAACCCTTTCTCCCTGTATTGCCTGCGGGCCTCGACTGGTCGTCGGTGCTCGTACTTGGTCGAAAGGGCGTCCCCACATTTTGGCGGGAGTAATCAACAACAGTGTTCCCGACCAATGGCATTCTTAACATTCCCGATTCTTTCATTTTATCCCATGTTAAAGAATCGTAACAATCCCAAGTCAAACTCTTGTTATGTTCCTTTTCTTTCCTGAACAAATTGTCATAACAAAACCAATGGTTACCTTGATATGCTGTCGAGTAACCCATAATTCGTGATTGATAAACGGGGAACTCTGGAAGCAACTCGGGCCTACGTTCCCCCAAAATAGATGTGAAAATACCCCATGCATTGCCCCAGTTGCCAATGTTCTCATTTACCTTAAAGGCGGCCATCTTTGCGCGCCAAACACTCGGATGCATTAAGTCTTTCTGACTTTTCACATGCTCCACATCATAATGATCAACAAGCAGGGAAAAAATATTCACGTACTCCCCCGCCCAGATCTTTTCCTTTATAGCTAACGGCACATGTTGTCCTAATCTCTCTCTACGAGAGGGTGCTGACTCGTCCCTTGCAATCGGCAATGGCCGCTTACCTGCACCGGACGCAGCTTCTGCCGCTTGCGGCTTGTCTATCCCCGCCAACGGCGTAGCCACTCTAGCTGCCTCTTTCTTCTCACGAAGCCCTTTTATCAGCGCCTGTGCCTCGGCAGCCGTGGTGCCATCACTACTATCCCCCAACCATGCTGCTAGCTGCGCTGCCAGCTCGGGGGGCATGTCTTCCTTGGATGTCGGGGTGACGACAACGGGGATTGGATTCCCCTCCATTGGTACTGGGGTCGGCGCCTCGAGCGGGGCAGAGGGAACCGGGACGGCCCCACCGGCTGGAACCTTTCTCGGCCTCTTAGGTCTCCCTCCAGCCGGCGGGGTGCCCGAACCCTCCTCCCCATCTCGCTCCGCCAACCGTTTCTTTATGTCGGACACTTCTTTGCAAAGGGCCCGCACCATCTGTTCGGTCGTCATTCTCTTTGCGCCTTTCTTGGGCATCTCTCCGAGGAAGTATCTAGAAGACAAAGAAAAAGATCAAAACGCTCAAAATTGGCTCTTCGTTCCGTCCCGAGCTCACGTGTAGCGAGGAGGTGCAGCTTCGGAGCACAAGAACAAGAGGACGTCTTCCGGTCTTGCGCCTTCTTTTATCCGTCTTCAGGGTGGGCGAAAACCCGCCCCTGCCCGCCCCGAGGGCGTGGCTGGCTGCGTCGGTGTCTAGGCCAGCCCACTCTAGGGCGGGAAAAAAGCGCGCCCCGGCTACGCCGCTTCGGGCATACCAGCCGAGACGCGCCTCCCGCCCAAAAATGGCTTCCCGGGGGGATCGAGGCACTCAGCCATACGTTCGGGGGGACCGAGTGGTCGCCCCTTTCCATTTGTTCCACGCTGACATGCCATGAGATTGATTAGCTGAGATTCCAAAATACTGTCTTACAGATTGACTTTCTCCATAAAGTCCCTTGCTGAAACATTTTGCAGATGAGCTCCACTTTTCAATATATGATTAACTGCATAGGAAAGCCCAGACAAATCACTTTCATACAGTAAATGAAACAAATACAGAATGCATTGCCGAAACCTTGGATCTTCAGCATATAATCTTAAAGACCGGTATTCAGCTGCAGGAATTTGAACTGGTCGATCGTCATATCGTCCACCACGACCTGTTGGAAATAACTGTGGAAAACAACGAGCTTCCAAACTTTCTTCCCATACACTAATGGGACTTCCTTTTGCTGCTTTCATTTGAAACAAGTCAATTGCATTCCCCATTACTTCTTTGAAATGCAAAGGATGAACAGTATAATGTTCATATATTTCTTCACTTCTAGACACATCAACTTTTTCAATTTGGCCAACTGAACAATCACTGTCTTCTTCTGTAGCTGTTTCCTGTGCTCCAACACTTACAACTTTATAGTATTCATTTTTTTGACCAAATACAACGTTGCCTTTTTGACTTTCCTAACATCCACTAAATCTTGCCAGATTTTCTTACTCTTTGTCAGAACCCCATTAACTAGAATAACCAGAGGATCCTCTTCTACTCTTTCTACACCAATTGTATCAATATTTTTCTTGACATCTAGAGGCAAATAAACAACTCTTCCCTTTAATCCTCTTTGTAAATCTGTAGGAGGTAATTTCCCTATCTTAGGCTCCATGCGAACAATAGCTTGAAAAGGATGGACACATTGAATCAAAATTGACTCATAAGTATTTAAATCCATCAATTCAGAAGGAATATCTATCAACTGAAGATTATTATGAGCAGCTCTAGCAGGCATTCTATTTTCATTTAACTTTTTTCAAACAATAATTACAAATACGCTGATCAAAACTCAAATCAAAAGAATTCTCCACCAACAAATAACTTACAAAATCCTTCCATTCACTATTATTTTCCAATTCACATTTTGCATATAAATCAACTAACCTAGTCTGAATCTTATAATGAGTCCATCGACAACACACACAAGTTAAATTAGGCCTTTCACTTGATTTCACCTTAAACTTGGTAATTTCCTCATCAAACTTTTCTGGACTTGAAATCTTTACATTGTCTTCCACATTACCATCCATTACTATATCCATTTCTACACTGTCTTCTTTGTTCCCAAAATAATAAAACTCAATTTCTTCACAAATAGTCTTCACATCCACTTCAGATCCATGCAAAAAGCACTGTTTAACTGTGTGAGCTTAAGTGCTGGACTTTTTGCATGATACAACCTTCTCACTAATTTCCTCACCTTATTATGATGCACTGCTAACATCCTAAAATGATGAAAAACACTCTGACATACTTTTCTAGAAAGACAAGCCAGTGAATGCCCATGCAAACCTGTGCTTTCTCTCACTCTGCAAGGATCTAACTCTTGCAAGATCTTCATTTTTTGTTTTAGACTTTTCCTACTATATGTACGTAAGAAATTTCGAAGCAAATCGATTGAATCCTGTCGCACACTACAAATACTACTACACTTCCATGTGTACACTGGACCCTTAGTACATCTCCCTAAAACTTCATCACTTAACACCTCTTCTGCAACTCTAGACACAAGTTTCTCTTTTTCCATCACACAACCATCTTTCACCTCATATGCTCGACCACTAATGTCAACTGCATGCACCAAATCATTTTCCTGAAAGTAACTCTCCTCATTAAAAAATGGCTCAGAACTTGAACTATGCATCCATTCTCCAGAAAATACTTTACAAAAATTAGTCCGATTAATAATTCTTTTCCATCTACTGTTCGATTTGAAAACATCAATTGCCTTATTAAGTATTCTAATTCTATTGATTACTAAAATAAATACATTTTTCTTAACTTCAAAAGCATGATCAACAATCTTCTCCACACTTTTCTTTTTCTTGTAAAAAGCAGCTCTCTCTTTAACTTTCTTTTCATTTTTTAGCAAATTTAAAACTACCTTATTGCGAAACATTCGTCTACGAATGTCCCTAAATTGATTTAACCTTCTATTGCTATCCATAGTCTTATCTCCTGCTCCAATAGAGACATTTTTTGAGGGCCTCTCCTTCCTTTTTAAATTTGTTCTCTGCTTCTGGATCTTCTTATGACCATTAACATTACTTTTTGATCTACATAAATTGTGAAGAAAAGACTTAATTGTCTTACCAGGAGCTTTTCTGGTATTTTTTGAAGTACTTGTTGTAGAAGATTCTTGTATTTCCTTTGATGATTTTGATTTTTTACGTATTGTATTTTTTCTATTCCTTTGCCTTGATGTCATTTTTGCTTGCTTTTAAAATGTTGATTTCAATCTCTGGTTCTGAAAAAAATAACACATTAAAGACCACTATTAGCAAACAACAAAGTAATGACAAAAAGAAAACAATATAAACACTAATTTGCAACATATTGAAGTTTATACCACAGCAACTCAGGGCCTTATTTATGAAGGCCTTGCGCCACCAGTGTATCCATGTGCCACAAGGCAGTCAAAAATAAGGACCAAATGTAAATACCATTGATTTTCCCCAAAAATCGTTTTTTGAATAACATTTAAGAAACACTGCGCAGAACCTATGTACAACCACTCAATATCACTTTGGGAACCTCACTGTTTCCCAAAATACAAATCCTTTATCTTGCAAATGTTGATAGCAAGTATTATCAAAAAGCAAAAAACAAACCAACAGCAAACAAACTCAGGGCCTTATTTATGAAGGCCTTGCGCCACAAGAGCGTCACTTATTTCCCATGTTTAAAGTGATGCACCGGCTGCACAAGGCAATCATAAATAAAGGCCAAATGAAAATACCATTGATTTGCACCCAAAATCGTTTTTTGAATAACATTTTAGAAACACAGCAAAGATCCTATGTACAAGCACTCAATTTCACTACTGAACCCTCACTATTTCACAAAATAGAAATCCTCTATCTTGCAAATGTTCATAATAAGTATTATCAAAAAGCAAAAAACAAATCAACAGCCAACAAACTCAGGGCCTTATTTATGAAGAACTTGCGCCACAAGAGCGTCACTTATTTCCCATGTTTAAAGTGATGCACCGGCTGCACAAGGCAATCATAAATAAAGGCCAAATGAAAATACCATTGATTTGCACCCAAAATCGTTTTTGGAATAACATCTTAGAAACACAGCAAAGATCCTATGTACAAGCACTCATTTTCACTAATGAACCCTCACTATTTCACAAAATACAAAGCCTCTATCTTGCAAATGTTGATATCAAGCATTATCAAAAAGCAAGACACAAACCAACAACAAAGAAACTCAGGACCTTATTTATGAAGGCCTTGCACCACGAGTGCATCAAATGTTAAAAGAGACGCACAGGTGCCACAAGGCAATCAGAAATATGGGCTAAATATAAATATCATTGTTTTTCCCCCAAAATCGTTTTTTTGAATAACATTAAAGAAACACTGGGCAGAACCTATGTACAACCACTGATTATCACTTTTGAAACCTCACTGTTTCCCAAAATACAAATCCTCTATTTTGCAAATGTTCATACCAAGTATTATCAAAAAGCAAGACACAAACCAACAACAACAAAAATCAGGGCCTTTTTTATGAAGGCCTTGCGCCACAAGAGCGTCACTTATTTCCCATGTTTAAAGTGATGCACCGGCTGCACAAGGCAATCATAAATAAGGGCCAAATGAAAATACCATTGATTGGCACCCATAATCGTTTTTTGATTAATATTTTAGAAACACTGCGCAGAACCTATGTACAACCACTCAATATCACTTTTGAAACGTCACTGTTTCCCAAAATACAAATCCTCTATCTTGCAAATGTTGATATCAAGCATTATCAAAAAGCAAAAAACAAACCAACAGCAAACAAACTCAGGGCCTTATTTATGAAGGCCTTGCGCCACAAGAGCGTCACTTATTTCCCATGTTTAAAGTGATGCACCGGCTGCACAAGGCAATCATAAATAAGGGCCAAATGAAAATACCATTGAATTGCACCCAAAATCATTTTTTGAATAACATTTAAGAAACACTGCGCAGAACCTATGTACAACCACTCAATATCACTTTTGAAACCTCACTGTTTCCTAAAATACAAATCCTCTATTTTGCAAATGTTCATAGCAAGTATTATCAAAAAGCAAGACACAAACCAACAACAACAAAAATCCGGGCCTTATTTATGAAGGCCTTGCACCACAAGAGCGTCACTTATTTCCCATGTTTAAAGTGATGCACCGGCTGCACAAGGCAATCATAAATAAGGGCCAAATGAAAATACCATTCATTTGCACCCAAAATCGTTTTTTGAATAACATTTTACAAAAACTGCGCAGAACCTATATACAACCACTCAATATCACTTTTGAAAAATCACTGTTTCCCAAAATACAAATCCTCTATCTTGCAAATGTTGCTATCAAGCGTTATCAAAAAGCAAAAAACAAACCAACAGCAAACAAACTCAGGGCCTTATTTATGAAGGCCTTGCGCCACAAGAGCGTCACTTATTTCCCATGTTTAAAGTGATGCACTGGCTGCACAAGGCAATCATAAATAAGGGACAAATGAAAATACCATTCATTTGCACCCAAAATCGTTTTTTGAAAAACATTTTAGAAAAACTGCGCAGAACCTATGTACAACCACTCAATATCACTTTTGAAACGTCCCTGTTTCCCAAAATACAAATCCTCTCTTGCAAATGTTCATAGCTAGTATTATCAAAAAGCAAAAACACAAACCAACAACAACAAAAAATCAGGGCCTTATTTATGAAGGCCTTGCGCCACAAGAGCGTCACTTATTTCCCATGTTTAAAGTGATGCACCGGCTGCACAAGGCAATCATAAATAAGGGCCAAATGAAAATACCATTGATTTGCACCCAAAATCGTTTTTTGAATAACATTTTAGAAAAACTGCGCAGAACCTATGTACAACCACTCAATATCACTTTTGAAACGTCCCTGTTTCCCAAAATACAAATCCTCTCTTGCAAATGTTCATAGCTAGTATTATCAAAAAGCAAAAACACAAACCAACAACAAAAAAAATCAGGGCCTTATTTATGAAGGCCTTGCGCCACAAGAGCGTCACTTATTTCCCATGTTTAAAGTGATGCACTGGCTGCACAAGGCAATCATAAATAAGGGCCAAATGAAAATACCATTCATTTGCACCCAAAATCGTTTTTTGAATAACATTTTAGAAAAACTGCGCAGAACCTATATACAACCACTCAATATCACTTTTGAAACGTCACTGTTTCCCAAAATACAAATCCTCTATCTTGCAAATGTTGATATCAAGCATTACCAAAAAGCAAAAAACAAACCAGAACCTTCTCACATCATGTATTCTGTATGGAATATTGGACATAGCTACATCCACTGGGCTCAAAGGTATGCAGCAAGCAGAAATTATCACAACCTTGATTTATCAAATGTGGAAATTAAGTGGATTGGCCAGAGAGGATTGAGATGTCATCAATTGATAGAATTGGTGAAAACCTTTTTGCATCTGCCAAACCCTGACCTCTTAATAGTGCACTGTGGTGGAAATGATTTGGGCACTATGACTGGGGTTGGTCTGGAAATGCTTTTAAAGGACACCTTTGATCAATTGATGACACTTTTTCCACAAACTGCCTTGGTATATTCCAATATATGCCAAAGACAGAAATGGAACTGGTCCAACCAATTTTGTCCACAATTTGAGAAAGCACGGAAACATGTGAATAAATATGTTTCTGCTTACATGAGAGACTGTGGAAAGGGTTCAATATACAATAATAACTTGCGTTACAACATGCAAGACATCTACAGAGGAGATGGTGTGCACTTCTCAGATGAGGGGAATAGAATTTTCCTCCTGAATTTAAGACTGTGCATTGGAACCTACTTGTAGGTACCTAAATCAGCCACAGAACCCAAAAGCTCTTTTCAGACCTACCCTACCTCTGATCATTCAGAACGTTTATCTTTTTCTAACTTTTTTCACTATTTTTCACCAAAGTACGCTCCCTGGTACACTCCCCGGTGCGCGTACCGAGCGCTCCCCCCGCGAAATTTTTCAATTTGTTTTTCATTTTTTGCCTATATGAGCGTCCTAAGCCCCCTCAGAAAACCTAGAGGGTCAGGAAGTGACTACAGTGCCCCCTTCTACCCATTCCCAACGTTGTTTGTCCTCCATCTTGTGTCTCGATTATACCGAAATACAAAGTGGAGGACTCCCGTAACGCTGCCGGTGCGCGTACCGGGGCGCGCACCGGTAAGCGCTTCATAAAAAAAGGTGGGAAAGTAATTTACAGAAAAACCACTGGAGACACTTTCATCAAATATAGAATAGGCCCTACTACATAGCAGTCCCTACCATTTACCCACATTTGGTGGAATTCCATTGAGACATTTAGGCTGTAGGCCTGTCTAAATATCCTGAGGTAAATTACATGACCAAAACACATATGAAGTGTTAGAATTTACAACCAATTAAAAAGTTTCTTACATTTTCTACGATTATTTCCTGACATTTGATTGGTTATGTACATGAATATATATAAAAAAAGAGAAGGAAACACAGCCATTTTGACTACTACTTCCTGAAGTACATTTGAAAAGAAATTACACTGACAACTTCAACTGCTTTCTTAAAGGTAAGTTGTTATTTGGAAAAGTGAAGTATGTTGTGCACTTTAAGTTAATTTGAGAAAAAATATTCTGTTAGTTATATACTATCCCACTGTAATAGAAATAGATTGAGATAGGCTTCTCTGTTATAGTTATAGATTGAGTTAGGTTTCCCTTGTATTAATATAAATTTACTTAGGCTTTATCACATACACTTTTATATATTTCAAATTCCAGCCTATTACCATACACTACCCAAAGATAGCTTCACTATTAAAAAATCCAAACTGCCTGTCTGAACTTAAACACAACAGTGCCCTAACTCTACTGAGATATATTTTTTTTAATGCAATTTACAGCAACAAAATGGAAGGAGAACAGGATATTTCTTTTGAAATTGTTTTGGACAACAACACAGAAGAAAGAATTGCTGAAAATGATGACTTTGATTTTATGGATGAGTCTCTGGACCATGAATTAGTTCAGTGTGTGGAATCAATGGAATCACAGAATACAAATGAGGACATTCCAGACAATATAATATTAGAAGTTTTATTAAATTATTAAAAAGAATCAGAACAATAAATTTATATTTAATAATCAAAAATTGTTCGAGCCAATATTCATTTTTATATGTAATTCATCAAGTAGATCCAAAATGTTTAAAATATAAAGTGAGACTTATAGTATACTGTGCAACTTTTTTGTGTTACATAGTAAGTTTGTTCATAGTTACTTCCTTTCTCCCACTATATTATCTCCAATGTGTATTTAACATCTCTTTATCATCTCCTGCCTCCATGTTGTTTCTGCTTTCCTGACAGACTACGCTATGAATTCCATATACCACAATAATTCTGTAACAACATGCAAGATATCTACAAAGGAGACGGTGTATATTAAATTATAGACTCTGCATTGGTACCAACATGTTGGTACTTAAATAAAAAAAAAACAACAAAAAGAACAATTAATAAACATACAATTTTTAAAAGTCATTCTTTTTTCCCCATAGTACGCTCCCCGGAACGCTCCCCGGTCCGCTTCCCGGTGCGCGTACCGGGCGCTCCCCCCGCAAAAAATCTAAAAAAATGTTACTTTTTTTTGGTCCCCGCGGGGCCCTTTCAAAACCCCCACATCAAACCTAGGGGGTCAGGGAGGGTCTTCTCTGACCCCTTATGGTCATTTCCCCCTTTGTTTTGGCCACCTCTCATGTCTCGATCCTACAGAGACACAAGATGGCGGCCGCTCCGGACTGTTTGGAATGTTTACAGACACCCGAGAGCCAATCAGCTTTTCGCGCGGAAGTCGCGTGGCGTGCCCGTTGCGCGTACCGGGGCGCGCTTACAGATATATATATTTTTTTGAACCTAAATTACTCAAAATTCACTGGAGCACATATCTTGAGACATAGCAAAGGCACATCGGGCTACCAGTCCCTACAATTTTGCCAAGTTTGGTGTAAATCCATTCAGCCGTTCGGGCTAAAAGTGAGGTCGACCGCCCTATGGAAATTAACATGGGGGAAACGCGTTTTGGGACCCCCCTTTTATCTCGGCCCCCGCTTGATGCATCCCCCCCAAACTTTCAGGGAAGGACCGGAGCTTGACGAGGCCATTTTGAGGACGTTTTCAGGCAGATTCGTCAACCGGCGCCAAAGTTATTCCAAATAGAATTTTGAGACTTAACATTGAAAAAAATCCTAACTATAACTACCTACTGGCGACCGCCAGTAGGTAATATATATATATATATATATATATACATATATACCG
>NW_028247335.1:0-108070 GCF_964263255.1 Lissotriton vulgaris | reverse complement strand
TGATACCGGGCTGCATGGTTTGGGTGCTGCAACTGAAAGGTTTGTCACTTTTGTTGTTGCCGTGAAAGGTACTCAGTCGTGAGAACAAAAGGACAAGCTAATTAAAACAAGCGCGCTCTACTCTCGCTGAAAGGAGGCAGCAGGGTGAAGGGAGAGAGGAGGGGGCCTGCTCCGGTTTCCCTTGCGGGAACGAGCAGGGACCATATGTTTGTAATTAACACATGGTTTGAAAGCTCGCTCCCCCAAAAGAATCGCCAAACGTGCAAGTGTTGCCTTTCAAAGCAATGCAACGCATGCACGTTATTGCAAGCAAAGCTGTGTCGATTACAAAAGGTCTTTTTCCTATGCAGCACATGCGCGCTGCGTTGGTGAGACCAAAAAATAAAGGGCGTATATATGGGATCTTGCCATTGGGCAGCGCAGAAAGGCAGCTTGCTGCGCTGCCATGTCAAAGTGAAAGGGCAGGAATGTGTTGTATTTAAGCCAAACAGTGCATTCCTGTCCTTTCTCCCTGCGCTGGTGTCATTTTGGTAGCATAGCACCAACGTAGGCACCCTTGCAGCATGGTGCAAGGGAGCCTATGTTGCATGCAAGCTTGCTTTTGTGCAGGAAGAGGCACTTTCTGCACAAAAGCAATTCTAAGAGGCATTTTACTCTTTCTATGTGTGCTGCAGAGGGCAGCACACATAGAAAGAGGAACAAGCATTGACATAGCCAATAGGTCTCACCTTTGGGGCCTTATAAGTGTTTAGCCAGAGCTATTGACTTTGCCAAAGTCTTTAAGCTGTGCTGTAGAGAAGTGTGGCTGCTGTGCAGCATGCTGAAAAGTTATAATAAAAAGTGCCAGAGGCACTTTTGTTACCTTATATATGACCAAGAAGGCATTATGTACACTGAACGACCATATTAAAAAAAGTATTTACAATAAAACATTTCCTAAGTTTTCTTTTGCACTTGTCATGCTGGCAGCTTGTTGCTGCCTATTGCAATGGTTGTTTTTTAAAGCTTTTTTTTGAGGGGGCATAAACAATCGGAGGGTGAAGGTTAGGAACTAGTACCTGTATTACAACACTAGCATCTGCCAGACGCTAGGGGAGAAGCAACAGATGCCAGATTCCGAGAGCAGGCTGAGGTGGTGCTGAGTGATGCTGAGGTTGTAGTGGTGGTGGAGGTGGTGACTGGTGTATAGACGATGCTGAGGCGATGCCGAGTGATACTAATGTTGTGCTGAGTGATGCTGTGGTGGTGCTGAGTGATGCTGTGGTGATGCTGAGTGCTGCTGTGGTGGCACTGAGTGAAACTGTGGTGGCACTGAGTGATGCTGTGGTAGTGCTGAGTGATGCTGTGGTGGTGCTGAGTGATGCTGTTGTGGTGCTGAGTGGTGCTGTTGTGGCCCTGAGTGATGCTGTGGTGGTGCTGAGTGATGCTGTGGTGGCCCCGAGTGATGCTCTAGTGGTGCTGAGTGATGCTGTGGTGGTGCTTAGTGATGATGTGATGGCGCTGAGTGATGCTGTTGTGATGCTGAGTGATGCTATTGTGGCGCTGAGGGATGCTGTTTTGGTGCTGAGTAATGCTGTAGTGGTGCTCAGTGATACTGTAGTGGTGTTGAGTGATTCTGTGGTGGTGCTGAGTGATGCTGTGGTGGTGCTGAGTGATGCTGTGGTGGCCCTGAGTGATGCTGTGGTGGTGCTGAGTGATGCTGTTGTGGCCCTGAGTGATTCTCTAGTGGTGCTGAGTGACGCTATGGTGGTGCTGAGTGATGATGTGATGGCGCTGAGTGATGCTGTGGTGACGCTGAGTGATGATATTGTGGTGCTGAGGGATGCTGTTTTGGCACTGAGTAATGCTGTTTTGGCGCTGAGTGATGCTGTGGTGGTGCTGAGTGATGCTGTGGTGGTGCTGAGTGATGCTGTGGTGGTGGTGAGTGATGCTGTGGTGGCCCTGAGTGATGCTATAGTGGTGCTGAGTGATGGTGTGGTGGTGATGAGTGATATTGTGGTGAACCTGAGTGATGCTGTGGTGGCCCTGAGTAATGCTGTGGTGGCACTGAGTTATGCTGTGGTGGCGCTGAGTGATGCTGTTGTAGCGCTGAGTGATGCTGTGGTAGCACTGAGTGATGCTGTGGTGGTGCAGAGTGATGCTGTGGTGGCACTGAGGAATGGTGTGGTGGCCCTGAGTGATGCTGTGGTGGTGCTGAGTAATGGTGTGGTGGCCCTGAGTGATGCTGTGGTGGTGCTAAGTGATGCTGTGGTGGCCCTGAGTGATGCTGTATTGGTGCTGAGTGATGCTGTGGGGGTGCTGAGTGATGGTCTGATGGCGCTGAGTGATGCTGTGGTGGCGCTGAGTAATGCTGTTGTGGCACTGAGTGATGCTGTTTTGGCGCTGAGTGATGCTGTCGTGGCGCTGAGTGATGCTGCCGTGACACAGTGTCTTTGCTAGTTACAGTGGTAAAGAACTCCCTCCAAATGTGCACGAGTGAATAACTAATGCTGATATTTTGAAGCACACAGCTAATGTTACCCTGCCATGTTGGATAATAAAAAAAATTATAATAATTAACAGAGTGCGCAAACCACAGATTGAATGGTTAATAAAAAAAAAGAGAGCCGTGCACGAGTGAATAACTAATATATATAATAACTGATATTTTAAAGCAATGCGGATATTTTAAAGCACATTCACTAATGCTGATATCTTAAAGCAACGCAGATATTTTAAAGCACACGCCACACACGTGCTTGTCACAATAAAAGAAGAACCAGAAAAAGAAGCCGTAAATCAACTGTATGTTTAATGTGCAAAGAATTTTGGCAAGCGCAGTAGTTTGTTTTTGGGTAGCTTTGTGTGCATATTTAAAATGTCCAGGAAGCATTCAAAACAAGGAGGCACTTCTGGCGAGTGGTGTGCGATGTGCACATGCTGTAAGGGTGCCCGCGAAGATGCACTTAATGAGCCATGACCAGAGAGGAAAGCCAGATGGCGCCTGTGCACGTAACCGTGCACGTAACCGCACACTTTAGGCCACATAAAAAGCATGTGGTCAGCTTTTTGAAGCCCCCTTGCTAAATGTCTCCCCAGAGCAAAGCATGCATGCTGTCTCAGGCGAGACCTACAAAACGAGGAGAAATAAAAATATTTCTCCTTGTTATGCCTTACCTCGGGAGGCATACAGATTTGGCGCTTCCCCAGGTTTACAACACTTTGTAAATATGGGGCAGAGTCACATTCCATGGGTGTTGTGTGGGAAAACACATCACAATTCCTATGGAATGCCTCCTGCGTGCAGAGTAAGGAGACGCAGAGATCTGTGCTGCGTCGCCTCACTCATGATTTATGAGGCCACTCAAAGCCAGGCCGGGTGACTTAGCATGACTTCACAAATCGAAATGAGAACATATTCTACTTAACATGGTGCAAAAGTAACCAGCGACATCTGGCATGGCTCGAGGGTGGGGGATACCGGTCGTGTCACACGTGGGGGATCGCAAATGCGGGAGGGAGCCTCACAATTTTTTTCTTTAAATTACTTACCTTTCCACCGGGTCCCTTGTCTCTGGTCCTGCTCCTGCTCTCCTCCTTCTGACTTCAGGAACAGGAAGAAGGCAGCCTAGGTTCCCACCCCTAAACCAATCTCAATGCTGCAATGCAGCATGGTGATTGGTCTGAGCGCAGTGGCACTGCGCTCAGCCAGGGGCTGTAGGGGTGGGCATGTTCTCCATGCAGGCTGTAATGCAGCCTGCATGGAGAAGGGGAAGTGCGCATGACTGGTTTTGTTCAGTCCGAGAGGGCCGACCAAACAGTCATTGCGCACTTAGGAGTGGGCTAATTACTCCTTTCCTGGCCTGCTCAGAGAGCAGAGCAGCCTCGCCCACCCTCCTGCCTGCAAAGTACACATAAAATGATAATAACTTAAAGTTATTATCATTTTATATTTCCTTTCCACTGCTCAAAAGCAGTGGGACGGCGCTCCACTGCCATTTCGGAGGAGCCACCATTGAAAGTGACGCAGGGCTCTCATAAATAAGCCCATAAATGTATTAGTTGAGGTCCAGGTTTTGCATCAGGTTTGCGCCACTTTTTTTGGCACAATCCCGACAAAAAATCTTATTTGTTAAATCTCGTAATGCACTGAAGAGTACTCATGAAGGACCTGCTAAGCATATGTGTGAGATCGTAAAATATAATGTCTCTTTTTGTGCTGTCACGTTCTGTGAGATCACTTCCTGCAATGTCACGCACCATGATGTTACGTGCCATGATGTACTTGCTTACAGCCTGACTTCGTTGGTCCCCCCACTTCTTTTTTTAGGATTTGTGCCCTGTATAAGGGGGTGTAAACCCCCTCACCCCCCATAAAGGTATGGGGGGTAAGGGGGAGGCCAGTAGGTGTCTCTTAAACATCTGGGAACCAACTGATTTAAATGTTTGCTTGACTCAGTGGGTTACGTTGGGGCTCATGCTGGCCAAGAGGAATATTGCCCAGCAGTGGGGGGCGCCGCTTCCACCCACAGTTCATGATTGGGAAAAAGACTTGGACTGGGCAATGTTCAGAGAAGAGACTGTTTATGTATCACACGGGTGTCCCAAAAAATGGTCCCATGTATGGGGCCCGTGGAACTCTTATCGTGGAGAAATATGCCAGCCTCACTTGGCTCCTACTAACGATGACCCCCCCATCACCCTAAACCTTCAACCATGTATGATTGTATTCTGTGATTCACCTACTGTACCAACTTTGCCTATCGTATTGCTCCCTCTGTGATGCCATTGTATTGGTGATGTCTGTTTTACAAAAAAAAGAGTGGAGTAACTTCATAACAACATCGAATTATTGTTCTGGATATACAGCCACTCTATAGATGACGCCAATAGTTCAGCTAAGGGTTCCCATCTCTGGTGTACTCTTTGGAAGTGAACTACTTCTTGGTGGCTTTGGTGACAGTGTCTTGACCAGCAGTTCTTAATCTTTCGGGTTCTCTGTACCCCACTCACTACTGGTTCAATCATGGATGGATCAGATGAATCTACTAAACAATAAACCCATCATTGTCGACAGCGCCAAATCCCTTGGTGTCATACTAGACAAAAAACTCAATCTAATTCCCCACATCAATTCCATTGCAAAATCTGCTCGATACCAACTGCGCCTTCTTTGGGGCATCCGTCACTTCTTCCCGGAGCGGGACCTTATAACCCTGGTGCAATCACTGGTCCTCTCCAGACTCGACTACTGCAATTCTCTTCTTACTGGCCTCCCCAAATCCCACTTGTCCCCACTTAAGTCTGTTTTCCACTCAGCAGCTCGTTTCATTTATGGGGCCAAAAGAAGCGATCACATCACACCGATGTTATCCACCCTCCGCTGGCTTCCCTTTGAGGATAGAGCTATCTACAAGACCGCTTGTATCACCCACAAAGCCCTGCACTCCTCTTCTCCTCGCTACCTGGCGAATAAACTGAAACTCTCTGGAGGCTCTAGACCTTCACGCAATGCAGAGAATCTACTGCTTGAACCTCCCACTTTCAAGAAGGAAAGAACGATGGCCCAATCCTTTTCAGGCAACGCAGTGAGAATCTGGAACTCATTCCCGCCTCAGCTCCGGACCACCGCCTCCTCCCAGGCCTTTAAAAGGGACCTCAAAGTTCTCCTCCTCCAGAGACACCTCCAAAAGTAATTCACGTCCTCTCTTTTATATGAAGGAAGACCTCCCACTACTGAAAATTTCTACTTTTCATGTCCATGGAAGTGCCTTCCCAGTGTGTTCTTGTGGTTAGAGTGTTTGCCTTTTATTGCAGTATTATCCATGTACTCGTGTTTGGTACCCTCTTGCAACTTGCACTCACCACTTTGCCCCTGAAACACACGGTTTGCTTCCTCTCACATGTTTTTTACCTTTGATACTTGCACAAGTGCCACCTTCACCTACGTAACGTTTGTTCTTGTGCTTGAGTGTCTAGCATATATTGCAGTATTATACCTCAAATTATACTCTATTTTCTCTTGTAGCCTGCACACTTGTCACTTTTTCCTCCTGTGCACTTTTACTACCTCATGTATTTTTGGTAACTCACATTTTTACTACCTCATGTATTTTTGTTTGCTCACAATGATCACTTTACCGTATGTAACGTAACGTATGCTTTTGCAATCTGCTGTTCGTCTAATGTTCTCAGTTTGTATCATTTCTGTTCCTATTGTAAAGCGCTCTGACGCCTTCGGGTAAAGTCCGCGCTATATAAAACTGCATAAATGAATAAATAAATAAATAAATAAATACTGGAAGCTAGAGGCACCAACGCACCCGCCCAACCTATTTCTACAATTTGAACCTCAAAACTGTACACAAGACTATAGTAACAAGTTAAACCATAAACAAATATGCACATTATGACATATATAAATTGTACACAAAAAAAAATATATTTGTAATTTTAATGACGAGGAGCTTTTAAAAATGTAGATTTATTTCTGAAAGTCGAAGTGATATGCTAGACTCTAACATATCACTTTGGCTTTTTCATGCTCCTAATGCATACTCGCTTTGTCGGCGCATACCAGTCACGGACCCTGGAAAGGGGTAGGGGCGAATACAAACTGCGCTCTAGATTTTACAGCGAAGCAGACACGTCTTCCGCATTGTCTTTGTCTTTGTTCATTTCTGGTATTGCCAAGGCACATTACATCTGTGAGACGGCTTCGGCTCTATTTACACCTTAAGGGTGCCAATGCCCCATATAACCACAAGAGAGCACTGCGGCACTGTTTATTATTGCTCCTTTTAACGCTCTTATGTTCTCTTCTTCAAGAGACACGTTCTCGGGTCTCTTGGATTCCTTTGCCAGTCTTCCTCTGCTCTGCAGGCAGCTTATTGTTGCCCCATGGGTCCAGTTCAGGCTATCACTCCTTGCGCAGCAATTCAGCCTACAGCACAGCATTATCTCGAACAGCTGTCAGGCATTTCGATTAGCCCCTGGAACAACTGTAACGTAACGGTCAGAGCTGCCGATTTTGGACTGGGGAACCAGGTTCTATCTAGTCTGGGCGCCGACTCACCATTCTATGATTCTGGACAAAACACTTAATCTACCACAAATGAATATGTACTGTATTGTAACTGGTGTAAAGCGCTTCAGTACTTTTGCGCTATATAAACCTACAGAAAACATGAAAAAAATACTCGTTGTTATTCTGCAATATACATGGTGTGCTGTGATCCACATGGCCAAGACTCCCTGCAATACCCGACTGGATATACTTGGCACTGGGATTTCCGGTGGGATGACAGACTGGGGGCCAGTTTCACTGATGGAGAGGGTTGGTTATTTTTCTGCCTGCAGTGCTTGGCACTTTACAAACAAACAATTGAATATAAATGGTTTTAAGTGTGCCCCAGTTGTCTTCAAAATCATTTGCTTTTGCAGTTTAGCATATTAAAATTATACCATTCCATTGAGTGACAATTGTTAGAAGTGATTCTAATCATTAACTTAAAAAACAATTATTCCCACACTACAAATGCAGAAACCCAGAGTACTGGTTTAAATACCAATACTGAAAGTCAAGAATGGGACCAACTAGAAAAATTAATTAAACCACCACCTAAGTGATGCTCTTGCTCTGCGACCCTTGATTTTCTGGCTACATTGCTGGCTGAATAAAGATCTAACTCTCAACCATTTGATTCTAAGAGAGTGTATGTCCCTTGACAATTCATCCCGTATTCCCTGGCTTAGGTATATTAAAAGTAGTTTTGAAGGGATAGGGCGGGGTGATGTATTTTTTAAGCCTGATCTTATCGTCAAGAAGGATGTGGAATTAAGTAAGACGGCCTTCCTGACTTTAAGGAAAATGGACAGGGAAGCCGAGGAGGTACTGAAACCGAGTGTAAGCATGTTTTTAATGCTTAAAACAACTCAGATGACGGAACCTTATCTTATGGGTCTCTGTCAACACATGTCAACACATGAGAAGTTTTTACTAATTAGGTTCCGAATGAATATCTTCCACCTTTTCTAGCCAGACCTAAGGGTTATAGTAGAGGTCAAGTAGAGGTCAAGTGCTAGCTCCCTGCGGCTGCGACGGACAGTCTCCACAGGATTGCTGCACTTTTTGTTTTATGCAAACTGTATGAAACCCAATGTAGACCGACTTCGGCCCTGCCGCAGATATGGCGTGGCGCACCAGCCCCCACCCGCCCGGGTCCCCTGGTGACCCGGAAGTGATTGAGTCACTTCCGGGTCATGAAGGGAACAAAGGCCAGGCCGGTTAGATCTGGCCGACGAAGGGTTAAAAGGCTGTGGAGCGCGAGAGTCTGCCTCTTTGACTCCTGCGTGCCACGGCCATGACAGCCCACTTGTGTACCGCTTTTGGCCGCCATAAGTGTGGCAGGGTATGCTCAGACGTGAGTCCCTTGCTCGCTTTGCCACTGGATTCAAGCAAGCTGGGCTGAAGACGGCTGGAATGCCAGAAACCGGTCCTCGGAAGCTTGTTTCCGGTCCAGGGAAGACATGGCTTGGCAGTTCGGGCTGGACTGTTCCCATGAGGCACAGGGGCAGACTGATTTGCATATAGCCATGTCTGAACTGGGGTGGCAGAGTGAGCTAAAGAACGGTGATGGATTAAATCCAGATCTTTTGACTGGGTGTGAGTGTTTGATTGATTCAGATGCTCCGTCCATGACCACCCACTTTTGTACCGCTTTTGGCCATGAAGGGAACAAAGGCCAGGCTGGTTAGATCTGGCCGAAGAAGGGTTAAAAGGCCGTGGAGCGCGAGAGTCTGCCTCTTTGACTCCTGCGTGCCACGGCCATGACCACCCACTTTTGTACCGCTTTTGGCCGCCATAAGTGTGGCAGGGTATGCTCAGACATGAGTCCCTTGCTCACTTTGCCACTGGATTCAAGCAAGCCGGGCTGAAGACGGCTGGAATGCCAGAAACCGGTCCTCGGAAGCTTGTTTCCGGTCCAGGGAAGACATGGCTTGGCGGTTCGGGCTGGACTGTTCCCATGAGGCACAGGGTCAGACTGATTTGCATATAGCCATGTCTGAACTGGGGTGGCAGAGTGTGCTAAAGAACGGTGATGGATTAAACCCAGATCTTTTGACTGGGTGTGAGTGTTTGATTGATTCAGATGCTCCGTTCATGACCAACCACTTTTGTACGGCCTGCCCTTCCAGCCTCAAGGAGGCTGTAATTATTTTCTTTGCTTTCTTTTTCAGGTTCCAGAGGCGGAGGCTTTAGGAGAGTCGAGGTTCGCATCACCCTGCACCGTGGCGGGCCAAGCGTCGGATCAGCTATCATCGGCGGTGGCTTGCTGGGACGGGAGAGACAGGGACACGTGCAGGGGCTCGCAGTGCTTTTACAGTGGCCGTTTTTTCGGGAGAGCTCAAACTGAGTATTACAGCCGGGGGGCTCTGCGGAGTAGCGAGCAGCCTTATCGACAGGCGAGACAGTGGGGGCAGAGTGTAAGTATTCCCGCTTCCGCTTAAAAAATGTTTGTGTAACGTCACATAGCGGTTGGGGTGCTTATAGTGCAGTGGTTAAGACCAGCTGCTGTGGAGGCTGCACTGAGGGGTTCGATTGTCGCCATAATTATGTGGGAGAAACGTAATGTGTAAAAGTAAACCGGCACGAAGTTTCGGGATTTGTAAGGGACTGCTTACAACAGCTCCTGAATGCAGCTAAATGTTGGTTGAACCAAGGCTGGGTTAAGTGGCCACCCGGGGGTGGGGGGGAGCGGGAGAGGGCGATTCGTAAGCCAGAAGCTGTGGCTCAGAGGCAGTACGAGTCCCACCACGAGCTCTGAAATGTCAGGGTGTTAAAAAGGGGAATTCCTAATGTACTAGTCCTAAATGTTTTTAGCGTGGGGCGGGGGTGTAGGCGCAGGAGAGCGTGTTCCCAGTTATTTTAGACGAAAGATTTGTTATCTTGCAGAAACATTAAGCGGGTTTGAAGGGGGGCTGACAGCTTCGGTTCCTTTAAGTTGCGGGGGCGGGCACCCTGACTAGATTTATTCTGCATTTTTGTCGGTAGTGATGACCGACGCTTTGTTTTGCGTTTCTGTCTCTTGATTTCAGTCAGGTGAGGGAGGGGGTACCAGTTGCGGGAGGGCTTGTCTTCAGTCGTGGCTGGTGACATTTGAAATAGGCGGGGCGTAAAATTGGCGGTGGAGAAAAGTCCATACAGGAACAACTCAAAGGGCCTACTCGCAGTCAGAGTGTTCCGATTTTAGAATGAAAATTATGCTCCATTAGTCATCACTGAACCTTTCCAACATGGTCGCGAGTCTTCCAGGAGTGTTCAATTGCTTGGAACTGTAATTCCTGATCTCAGCACACTTTACTGCACCAGCGTGAAGGAGGCCCTCTGGAGCCGCGTTACACCAAACAGCGATAATCCCTTGTTGTTCTTCATCTGAGAGAACTGTAAAATCCTGAATTCCGAAAGTAGTTGAAAAAAAGAAGCAGCAGTCTGCCGCACCTCATTGGCAAGGGACGCTGCTTCTACCTGGACAATAATAACAGACTCGGACTGACTGCCTCATAATAATAAAAATAAATGTAAAAAAACTTACCTTGGCTTGGCTTCCCGCTCTGGCTCTCGACTCGAGTCCTGACCCGAGGGCCGAGACTGCAGACTCCCGCGCGCCATCCTGGATTATTTTGAATGCCTCGTCACCAGAGTCATCACTGAAGGCTGCAGGCAGCCTCCCTCCCCTCCATGGCAGCCGGCGCTGATTGGTTCGGCCGGCTGCCCTAAACACGTCATTTCTCCTAGTCTGCATGCTGCAGAACGGAGAGTGGGAGGAGGCTTGGGGGAGCGGCTTGCCCACTGTTGCTAATACTGTCTGTTTGGACAGCCTCTCAGGCTGTCCAAACAGTCCGTATTCACAACAGTGGGCAAGCCACTCCCCCAAGCCACTCCCCCCTGCCCTGAGGCTCGAGTAAACAGGAAGTTTGCTGACTGCTTTCTCGCCGTGCGAGAAGGGCAGGCAGAAACAAATGGTAGTTATAAATAAATAACTACCATTTGTTTCTGCCTTCTTCTCGCACGGCGAGAAAACAGGGGGGGCGGCGCCCAAACGCCCCCATGGTAAAACCGCCACTGCTTGTCTTGTCTTGGCGTGAACTCTGCAGTTCTGCCGGGCAGGGTTCAGTTCCCTCTGCTGCTGACGCAGTGTCTGGGCGGGGTGAGTGGAATGCTCGGAGGGTGTGCAGAGTGCCCTTGTGGGTTTGCTGAGGCATTTATGCAGTGTGCATGGGTACGTTTTTATGGTACTCTGTCGGGCCCCCTGACTGCAGGCACATCATGTGCGGGTGCTCACACTGCTCACTTTCACTAGTTGGTAAGGTACGGCATGAAGGCAAGCCAAGTGAGCGTTGTTGGGGGAGGGAAATACTTTAAAGAATAATTTTCTCTCCGGATTTCCACTTTATTTTTTGAGACTTAAGAGAAGCAATATAGTTGTTGTGTACCCTGGGCGTCAGTTTGATAGCCTTTTCAATATTATATACAAACCATGGTTGCTGCTTATTTATCTTATGCAAGGAACAGCCATTGATAAAGCCAATAGTGATGAATTATATGGATGATACTTATAAAATATGTCTTGGTGTATGACAGAAAAAGCTACGAAAAGTGCGGCACACTATGCTAAGCACAGTGCGACTTAGTGGGGGAAGCATGATTGTTCTTCCCCTCAACTTTCCAAAAACTGTAACATCTGATTCCAGTGGTAAGCGCTTGGATGCCCCCAGACCAAGCTAATTTTACAATTGTAACAGCGGTAAAATATCCAGTAATAACCAGCGCACACAACTTCTCTGGGGTAATTGTTGATCACGGACGACCTCACATAGTTCGATTCGGTAGAGGAATGATTATTGTCCTACTCTTAAACTTTCCATGAAACTGTGTTACATCTGGCTCCAATTTTAAGCGCCTTGATGCCCTCAGACCAATCCAATCCTACATAAAACTGTAAAAGGGAAAGTAAGTGTATGCGCACGGTAATTGATACCTGCGTCAATATTGTGGAAATGCATTGTCTGGGGTGGCTTGGGTTTCTGGCTGCTGCATTTCACCACTTGAGTCAAGGTTTCACAAACATTCGGCAACCTTCTTAATTGCCTCTGAAATCTGAGAATCGTATTTGGTCCAAAAAAATAAAAAATCTATAATTGATTTGTTGCTGGGTGAAATGTCAAGTCAAGTCAAAAACCACTTTATTCGATTTTGTTAAAAATCATAAAAGCATACTACAACAATTAAAAGACAATCCAGGTACATATAAAAAATTTCATACAATACAATATCAATATCTAATATAAAAACAGTAAAAGAGTCAGATTTAAAAGATCATACCACAAAAAAAAAAAAAAAAAGCGAAGTATACCACATTCATCACAGACCCCAATGTTAGACTTGTAATTTCCTCTTCCTAATCCTAACAGCAGCAACAAGGTAATTTGCCACACTGAACATCACCAAGGGCGATTCACGCATTTGTAAGAACAGGAGAGCTGGTTTTGCTTGTGTGAAAGCTTTCCCCTTCAACAAAGGTACCAAATACTTCTGTCTTGGCACATTATAAAAGGGGCAGAACAACATAAGGTGCATATTGTCTTGAATGGAGAAGGTATCACATTTGCATACAGGTGCGTCCTCAGGCTTAAACCAACCCTGTCTATCACAGAGTACCAAATAAATCTGGTTAAATCGAAACTTAACCAGAAGCCACCTGTGAAACGGAATATTAACTAAGGCAAGGTACGGTTGAATGGCTATGCAGGTAATTGTCATATAATGTGCTCTAACCGTGGGTTTAGTTAGCTGAAGTTGCTCTCTCTCCAAGGTCTTAAGTTTGTAGAAGTTTTCCTTGACCCAGGCTAGGTCTGCTTTTCAAACAGGGAGGAAAAAATCTCCGGACGTCCGAGTTCTACTGAGCACTTATAAATATATGACAGCCAAGCAATGTCTTTATATTTGTCAAGTTTTAAACAATCCATCCGAATTTTGTGGTTTAGACCTAAGTTGTTATTGATCCAGACCCTAATCCACAAAAGGATGGGTGCCATAGAGAGGATATCAGTAATGTACCCTACTCCAAGCTCCTGGTTGACAGAAAAGGTGGCTGTCGTCGAGGGGAGACCTAGCATAGAACAGAAAAACTTGTTAACCTCTGTTTGAATGGTTTCAGTTTTTACATAGCCCCACAGTCCAGCTCCGTACCTTGCTATAGCCAATGATTTCGCCCTGTACAAAGCTAATAATGCACCACTTGGTTTCCCCCCGAGTCTCCTTGAGAAGCTCAGGATGGCGTTCACAGAGCTCCTCACTGCTTTAGTTTTTGCTGTTATCTGAGGAGTCCAACTGCCCTTGGTGTCAAAAATTACACAGAGGTAAGTGAAAACTTTGACGTTAGTAATCACTTCCCCCTTACAATAAAAAGATTTAATATTATTTTTAGCAGCCCCAAAAACCATGACGTGCGATTTAGAATTATTAACCACTAGGTCAAGAGAAGACATAAAGTCACTGAATGCATTTAAGAGTCTCTGGAGGCCTAGATGTGTCCTAGCTATTAAGGCGGCATCATCCGCGTACAGGAGCACTGGGATATGAGTGTCTCCTGCACGCGGTGTGTCCACAGAAGCAGCCAAAAGGTTTTTTTCCCGAGAATTTATGTATAAAGTGAACAGCATAGGGGCAAGGATGCAGTGTTATTTCACATTTATAAAGTTTAAGTATAGCCATTGACAATCTTTGAAATCCTCTATGCTAATACTCTCTGGTTGGGTCCTGCATGCGAGTAACGTGTGTCTAACTCTACGGCGGAGCGATGGTTTACGTGGAATTGGCAGTACCAGCTAGTTTCCCTGTACCTAGTTTTGTCTTCACCTGGGTATTAAATCAATGGGAATAATACACATAACAGTAAGGTTTTTTTAGTTTTATTATGAGCTTGGAAAACCAGTAGTGTGTAAAAGACTCTTATCTCATTTATTATTATGGGGAGACAACACGCTAAGCTCAGCAAGGCACCTGAGGTGTGCAAATTTAGTGTACCGCTGATGTGCAGAGTGCTATATACGGGAGCTGCTTTCCACCTAAACTTGAGAACTACCCGGATTTCGCTGCTTCTTTATTGCATAATTTTTGCAGCACTTTATTCCTGGACAGGTTTGTTTAGACAAAAACTGGGTATCCCTCGGGTAGGGACAGAGCTATACCTCTCTGAGGGCTCTAACGAGGTGAGCAAAGAAATGTAGTGTGCCACTGATGTTGAGAGTGCTCTATACGGGAGCTGCTTTCCACCTAAACTTGAGAAATACCCAGAGTTCTCTGCTTCTTTATTGCGTAATTTATGCAACACTTTATTTCTGAACGGGTTTGTTTAGATTTAAACTGGGTGCTCCCTTGGGTAGGGACAGAGCTATACCTCTCTGAGGGCTCTAATGAGAGTGCAACACATGTCAGGGGTTGCTTTTAATCATGCCAGGTTGGCTTGGATGGTATTTTAACAAAAGCCAAAGCTTTAATGTTGTGCCGGGATTGGTAAAAGGCTTAGGGCCATTTTACAGCTCAGCATCAACGGCACTGTGCTAATCCTATGCTTAAAGACTTTGCTGCTAAACTGGCAAAAAGACTGTGTCCCTTTAGATCTTATATCCTATGCCTAAAGACTATGATAGAAAAGCAGGCATTGGAAGTAATGTTATGGGCTTGCAACATCATGTCTTATTCAACTATTCTGGATTCACAACGCTCCGAGTCCCTTAGCTTCAGGTCAACCAGTCCTGAAAAGAGCCGACACATTATTACATTAATTGCAAGCGCTCCCATTGGGAAGTACGACGTCAATATTACTCATGTATGGGAATGGCACTGGACTTAGCGGGGGGAATCTTTCATAAAGGACTGAAAGAGCTCCAATTCATACTCTATATCTTCCTTAAATAACCATGAAGGCGCTATTGAGTTATTGTAGATACGGCATGTGCCCTCGGTGGAAAGAGCAACAGTAACTAGGTTACGGTAATCCATATGCTGGTAGTGGGCTTGCACCACCGGTAGGGCCACCCGCAGGGGGTACCTGTGAAATGTGTTTTCAGACCTATCACTATGGGGTCAGCTCACGTGGTTAGGGAATTGCAAAATATGGCCCAAATCTTCTTTCTTTACATGTAGGTTACCTCTGGGGCAGGCTCTAGGTTTCAACAAGGGGTCTGTACTTACTGAGGGAGGTATGCTTAGCATATTACAGCAACTTATTTACATGGCAGGGAGGTCAGGCCTGCTTGGCAATGGCCTCGGGGAGGGTCACTCAGGTACACCTCAACACTGACATCAAAACAATACACCCCAGGCTCTGTTGTCATATCTGCAAGGGTATCCCTGCACTCAGTTGCAGAGGTACATTGGAATGTGGGGCCTGTGTCTAAAAGCCCTAGACAACAAGAGGTGGTACACGTTAGCTTTGGGGGGGTGCCTTGTTACACAGATACGCTCATACACGTATGTGTGGACAGACTTCGGGAATGCCAATAGCATCGGTCTGGCAAGATATGTGCTGGGCTGCAGCATTCCTTTTGGTAACCATGAATGCACTATTTCACTGCACTTCACACTGTGTACTGTCCTTAAGTAATCATGGAGGGGGTATTGCGTTCATTGTAGACTCCAGGTCTATTTTGTCATGAAGGTCATTTTAACAGGCACCCTCACTGTAACGCTAATTTAATTGCTCCGCATGTGACGCAAACTGATGCTATGCTAAACACTCGCAGTTGCAAGTTTGATCGGAATGCATCTGGTGCTAATCGTAGCTGAGGCTTAGCGTGTGACAGCAAAATAATAGGGGCATGTGTACTGGATCTTTCGTCAGGAAGCCAAAAACACTAATCGTTTTGTTTGTTTATTCATTTATGTATGATCGGATCCATGGCGGATACCTGGGAAGTGCTCCACTCCGCAACGACTGCAGGAGGTGGACAGCTAAGGGGACCTGTACACCCGGAACGGGAGCGTCAAGCAAAGGCATCAAGTGTGATGGGCGGGCAATTCAACGGCTCAAGCGGTGCCAGCATGAGAAGGTGCTACCCATGCATTATAGTTGAAGTGTGTAATTGTCACCCTTTTGTGTTGCCAGGTGTGGGAAATGGGCAGTGTACTGCATTACAGGTGTATACCATCACAGCTTGACAAGGAGCACAAGTATTACGGAGGAGGCGTCACAACAACACCCTTGTTGTGAAACGGTTACTGCTAGGACAGCGCCTGTGCTCGCAGGGCCTTTCATAATTGACACTGCGTGGTGTTAGGAGCCCCCGTAGTATGACGGTAGGCTTGCACAGGGCTTAGCCTTACAATGGTATAGTTGCACCAACAATGATTAGCAGGGACAGGCGAGGCGTGAATATCCGGTGCACCATGATGCTGATGACGGAGGCCAGGTAGTGGCTCCAAGTGGGGGTGTCAAGTGCCTATGAGTAGGTCAGCCCCAGCTTTATGACCCTGCAACTTGAGCAGGATTGGGTGGTTAGGAACACTGAAGTAGGTTGGTTTTACATGTCTAGGGCTCAGATAGGCCCTGTCACAGCGACTCCAGGGATTCCAAAGATGGTGTCTGTTCATCCAGAGTAGGGAATGAAACCTTCGGATAGATCTTTAGGCCCAGTTAGTGGTGTATAGTGAGGTGACCTGTTGGGCACCAGGGTATACCCAGACATTCTAGAGTCTCCAAGGGGAGGAAGCGAGTCTGTGAGGACATTGGGCCATTGGAAACATACCTGGTAACAAACTGCTGAGATTACCTAGGGCTTGACACTTACAGACTATAGCACAGGGGTGGATACGGGGGAAACCGTGCTGCCTAAGAAGACGGTGTCCATTTGTTCACACCGGGGGATGAAGCAGTCGCAGGGGGTCTTCCTGCCTAGTTAGGCGCAGATAAGGACATGGCATGACCTTGCATGAGTTGGTAGGGCCTGATAGTTGTGCTGAAAAAATAGAATGGCTTGGCTAGGGGAATTGTTGAGGCAGGGCATGACCTTTCAGTATAGGAGGGTAGGGGGGGGTAAGGTCATGATTGGTGAGCAGTTAATAAAAGGTCCTTAGGGGGTGGCGCCATTCTCGAATGGGGTTGCCCAAAGGGAGGGACAAGTGGTCTCTCATGGAACTCCAGGGGCAGTTACAGCCTGTTGGCTACATGGGTGCGGGGGAGGGGAGAGTCACGCTTTCTCTAGGCTGATTGGCCACCCCGCACAATGACGCCAGTAAACGGCACAGAGATGCAAGGGCCCCCTTTAATGGAGTTAATTGAGCATATGGGGGAAACCGGGGGGCCAAAGTACCCTCACGGTAAGCTGGCCCTCTGCGCATGCGCACTTCAACAGAAGGGCGTGGTTAATAGGGCATACAGGGGTAACCAGGAAGGGGGTTTACCCCCAAGGTAAACGGGCCCTCTGCGCATGCGCACTCCAACAGTAGGGCGTGGTTAATAGGGCGTCCGGGGGTAACCGGGGAGGGGGTGTACCCCCACGGTAAACGGGCCCTCTGCGCATGCGCACTCCTTCAGGAGGGCGTGGTTTAGTGATAAGGATCTGACACCAGTTATTGACCTTGCCGTAGGCCCAAATAGGTACGCAGAAATATATTGTATGTTAGTCTCGGATAGGAAATACCTTGTACTAGAAATATGTTAAGGTTAGTGTTAGAAATGGCGATTTCTGGTTGGCTAATGCTTGCGCCAAAGCCAGGCAGAAACCACCATTCTACGTCAGGGCAAGGAAGTCACCCGCCAAGATCACCCCTGCTCACCCCCTTGGTAGCTTGGCACGAGCAGTCAGGCTTATCTCGGAGGCAAGGTGTAAAGCGTTTGCGCGCGCACCCAGCAACAACACCCAAGGCCCACCACAAAAGAAACTCCACACAAGATTATATATAAAAATAGCCTTTGTATTATACCAAACACATTGGATAATAAACACACATTTTACACTGTGCCACTGGCACGGGCAGAATTTACAGGGGATTATGTACACAGGACAGGGCCACATGGACCACTGTCAGGAATAAGCACTTGGAACACAGAATAATTGTAGAACCAAATAATCATGGTAGAACCCAACCAGTAACTACTGGTACATAACTGTACTTTGCAACAGTCTGCACCATGAAATCCATCATACACAGTATCCCATCAGTCTAACTACATTAGACCCTCACCACCTAAGTAAAACCTTACACTAGGGGCGTAAATCACACAGAGAAGTACAGTCTCCATAACATAAACCTAAGCAGTCCCATCCACTCCTTCTCCTCTGAGACAGGACGTGAGCCCCTACACTGGGACCTAGCTGGGCTACTCTGAACCTCTTCCACCACGCTGGTCTGGAAGACAACTCAGCCACTCCTTTTGGAATCACTCCCAATCATTCAGCAAGCTCCCTATCCCAGAGAATTCACACCATTCATCCACACACCCCCCCACTCGGATAGGTAAGGCAGTTTCTACCGCCCCTGATTTCTCAACCTGATCACCATGTGACACAGGTACCATCACTCCGGGAACGGGGAATGGGACGCTCACATTCATCCAGCGAATCACACATTCATCCCCAAACCCCTCTCAAGACTGGTAAGACAGTTTCTACCGCCCCGGATTTCTCAACCTGACCACCACGTGACACAGATACCATTACTCCGGGAACGGGACGGGGAACACATGCACTGGACACACTTTCGCTGCCACCACTGGATCCCACCCTTACTGGTGAACCCAGAAAACTCACACTGCACTTAGGGGATGATCTACCCTCCCGAGCTAGGGACACCTAACTCACAGTGCACAAGAAACACATTTCCAAAGAAATGACATTTAGAACAAACTTAAAAACAATAATCTCTTTCCATGTGACTATCTAAAATGCAGAGTTTTGTAGTGGAGCCAGTTATCGCTGTGGTACTGCGCAAACACAAGTCCTTTTCCCACCGCTGATCACCAATGTTAGAAATGGCGATTTCTGGTTGTCTAATGCTTGCGCCAAAGCCAGGCAGAAACCACCATTCTACATCAGGGCAAAGAAGTCAGCCCCCAAAATAACCCCTGCTCACCCCCTTGGTAGCTTGGCACGAGCAGTCAGGCTTATCTCGGAGGCAAGGTGTAAAGCGTTTGCGCGCGCACCCAGCAAAAACACCCAAGGCCCACCACAAAAGAAACTCCACACAAGGTTATATATAAAAATAGCCTTTGTATTATACCAAACACATTGGATAATAAACACACATTTTACACTGTGCCACTGGCACGGGCAGAATTTACAGGGGATTATTTACACAGGATAGGGCCACATGGGCCACTGTCAGGAATAAGCACTTGGAACACAGAATAATTGTAGCACCAAATAATCATGGTAGAACCCAACCAGTAACCACTGGTACATCACTGTACTTTGCAACAGTCTGCGCCATGAAATTCATCATACACAGTATCCCATCAGTCTAACTACATTAGACCCTCACCACCTAAGTAAAACCTTACACTAGGGGCGTAAATCACACAGGGAAGTAAAGTCTCCATAACATAAACCTAAGCACGTAAAACAACCTCCTATGCATAAATCCTATCTAGAGATATCAAAACAGGGTGCGCAAAACATACTATGCACAGTACATTTCCTAACACCCAAAGCATTAGCACATGAGTCACATTCAGCACATAAATCACATCAGAGTCCAGGTTGCGCCACTGCGCCAAAACCTAAACGTTGCAGCTGCCCACTACTTGCTGGGCAGCTGAGGACAAGAACAGGGCCTAAACGCTGCAGCTGGCACTAAGTGCTGCGCAGCTGTGGAAGGCCAAAGTAGGGGCGAAGGAGTGCGGCTAACTCCCGAGTCCAAAGAACAAGTCCCTAGGAAGAAAAACCTAAACGGTGCAGCTGCCCACTACTTGCTGGGCAGCTGGGAACTCAAAACTGCGACATAGGCTCTCACTAGCCCTCTGGAAGAAAGAATGCACAAAAGGTTGGAGCTCTCTGGCTCTAGAAATACATATTGCACATTTTGGAGCCCTCTGGCTCTGAAACAACTGTGAGCATGGGAGCACTCTGGCTCCTTGAAGAAATCAATGCTCCCATTGTTGAAGCCACGGGGCTCAGCACGGGCTCCTCTGGCCCTTTAACTCAATAATGTGCCCCGGGAGCTATCTCGCTCATGAAACACTAATTATGCACCCTCAACAACCAGTCATGGGCCTCCAGGGTCCTCAAGACAAAAGGGGCCGAATGTTAGAGTCACGGGCTCTAGAAATTAAGTATGCCCCCTAGCACGGGAGCCCTCAAACAGATGTGGCCAGCGTTGGAGCCCTCGGGCTCGGAGAATCACTGGGGCTGGACACTGCCCCGGGAAATCATTAGTACAACGTGGGGGCGGGCCACTGCCATCCGGGGCCACCCTAGATGCACCCCCTGCCACTCCAGACCCCCCCCAGCCCTTTTCACTCACCGGGCTGCTTTTCTGGCAGGGGCTGCTCCAGCGGCAATGGGATGACTCTGGCGCTCGCGGTGGGGACAGGCACCGGCAATGTGCCTCGCGCCACCCCCCGCTGCGGGCTGGTGCCCGTCTTCACCCGGTACCCCATCTCGGGACCGGGACTCGGTGTGTGAAGCCTTCGTGGCTCCGGGCCAACCCTCCGTCCAGGGCAGCTTCCAATAAGCATGCGGCAGTGGGCGGGACTTCACTTCAAAACCGAAAGTCCCGCCCGCCTCAGGCACTACAGTGCCTGACCTCCTATTTTCGCGGAGGGCTGCGGCGGTGAGCATTTTCTCGGGGGCAAAAGCGAGGGGTAGGCTCCCTCTGACAAAAGTGAACATCGGGGTGGGCACCCGACATTTAAATAATTAAATAAACGGGGTGGCACCCGTATAAAAAATTAAGGCGGGCAAAGTCGCAGGGTAGGCACCTGAGAACACCAATGAGTAAATAAGCGGGATGGGCACCCGCCAGGCAGGAGTCACAGGGGATCCATCCCCAGGTGATTCCCTCATAGAGGGGCCACCAGGAAAAGGAGCACAGCGCTCCCAGGCGCCAAGGGGGGCATAGAAAGCACCAAAGGCCCCAGAAAATGACCCCGACAACAAGGAGGGTCCCAGGAACACAGCCCCCATAGGTGAAGAGGGCAGGAGGGTCCCACAAAGTCCTGGACACCAAAAGATGGAGCAAGCAGCTCTCAAGAAAAAGGAAAGTCCTCCAGCATCCAAGTCCATCAGCAATCCAGGGGCTGGGCAGGGCCCAGGGAGGAAAGCCTTGCCCTGGGCCCCAGCAGCAGCACACCCCTGGTAGATTCAAGTAGGAACACAAGAACATTTAACATGAGGTCACAGCCTCTTTTTATACACCAAATCCCTTTGTCTCTAGGGTGCAGGGTGGGGGAAAACCAGACGCAGCTAGTTCTGGAGCACTTTGTTTTGCTCAGCCCCTCTCCCTATTCACAGGACAGGCTAGGGTCCTCAGTTGCACTACAGGGGGCGGAGCCAGCATTGTAGAGGGAAAGCTCAGCCCCATTCAGGTCCCAGGTGCACACCTCCCTCATGCAGATCTCTCCATTCACCACCGGGGCAGACCCATCCTGACTCCAGGAGCCAGGCACACCAGCCAGCTCCAGCCAATCACAAGCCAGACAGTCAATTCACATTTACTGCACAGGCAGGCCAACTTCTAGAAGTGGCACTTCCACACTAGACACAATAAAGCCGCACACATCATCGCGCAGCATTTAATCACACAAGTCCGCACATACCAAACTCGACCCTGCACTTCTCACACATCAGGTACTACCATGGGCACACATATCCCCCATGCATTCCTATGGGAGGGCAGGCCAATCTCACACATGCACTCAGAGAGCGCACGCACTTTACACTGCGCCACAGTGCTAAAGTGCGCAAAGACCAGAAATTGCTATACTGATGTAACATTAAAAGGCAAAAAGTTTAGTGGTGAACCTGCCAGAAGGGCCAAGTCCAACAGCTAGCCATCTGATAACTGTATATATCAATTATAACGTTTCCTGCGTAATTGTGTAAATAATGTTTATTTCAATTTTGATTTATTTTGTATGTTTTAATAAATACGACTGGGGGGTCGAAAGGCCCCCCGCCTTCCAAAGAAATCCCTTTCATGTCCTGTTAGTAATGTTGGTTAACGGAAGGGTGGGTGCCTCCGGCAGTCCCTGGCCATATTCAAATTGCGATATTTGCAGCGATATCAGCCATGCCTTCTCCAGGTGCCCCCTGGCCAGGTCTCTGTTCTTGGTGTGATGGTGCAGCGCGGAGCCCACCTGCAGGAGTGTACGAGCTTCCGGGCGCTGGCCCGACTTGCTCCCCAGCCAGCCTGCAGGCAGTGGACACACATCTTTACCTTCGGCGGATGATCCATACAAATAAAAAAGAAAAGTCTTTTTTGGGTGGCTGAGATACAATCTCAAATAGGTATTTACCATGTAACTGCAAAAACACAATAACAGTTTAGGAGTGGAGTCTATTTAAGTAGATGCTATTTGTATAGCACAAACCTGGGCATACAGCAGTGGAACCATGTACAGACTCAAATGCATAGATAACTTCAATGAGTGATTGGAGGAAGAGCAATGGTCTGGGAGCAGATGTGAACTGTTACTGCCTAATGACGTAGTATTATTTAAAGAGGCATGTACTCAACTTTTCCCTAAAATGGAGAGGCTTGAGGTGGCCCTGATGGCCAATGACTGTGACTGACTTGGGAATCAGAAGGTTTCATCAGGCTTCCTAAGTCTTTGGTTGTTTATATCTCTGTATCTAACAAAGGGAAACCCCGTTCTATGTTTATTAGATCCAGTGTGATAGTGCAGCTTTCGCCAGACCCTATAATCACTAGAAAAAGAGCTTTAAGAAGCACTATTGACAGAGGGGCTTAGGCTCCGCTCACATGTTCATTACCTAGAGTACAACATTTGATTGGACATCACTTCTGTTATTCCTTACACCAAGTAGTTCCAGTGAGACTATTGTGCCATTGTGTCATGTAAAACATGCTGCTCTGCCACTGGAGTGTCAGGATATGGACTCGTTGATTCTTGCAACAGAAGCTGCCATGGAAAGGGAAGATTTTACCATAATAGCTTTCCTGACTGGTTAAAGAGGGTATGTCCCTCATCTACAATTACTGCTATCACGCTAGCTAGACGATGCACCTAATGATAGACCTTAAATTACCTTCCTGTATTGGATGCCCTTTAAAGATATCGCTTATGCAGGATGACACAGCAGCATTGGATTATTCCTTTTTTTGCCAGTGATATGTTTGCCTGTTCTGCCAGTGTATGTGTTCCTGTTGGTCCTATCCTTTGCACAGCACATGTTTCAGTGGGTGTCAGCTGCCATGATTGATCATCAGCTATCTATCAAGTTTCAGATGGGCTTGGTCAGTAGGATGTGTTCACCATAACTGGGACATTGCATCAAATGATCATCTGCTCCATGCAGGTCCTTTCAGAATGTGAATGCATTGTCAGTGCTCAGAAATGACACCTCAGTGACAACTGTGTTTGGTTACTAGGTGTCCTGGATTTGTCAGGACAGTCTTGGCATTTCACCATATGTCTCTGAAAATGTCAGTAAATTTTGAATATCCTGGTTTTTAGAGGGCAAGTTTTAATGTTGTCCAGTGGAAAATTAGTTAGCTGCCCCCCTCAGCAAAAACAACCATAACTCAGATGATGCACTGTGTAAGACATTGGAATATTCTTTGGTGTGAGGGACTACCCCCCCTAAAGAGGTAATCACAGCCCTGGTTGGGGGAAGGCTTAAAGTCACTAATTTATCCTGGGTTCAACCCCCATGGTAGCTATGGAGCAGAGCAGACAGGCTTCATTTGGGGCAACGTGTACAGTATTTATACAGAACCAAAACAGTATCAAAGCATTTATTTATGCGTACCAAAACAGTAAGAAATTCAAATTGCAAAACAACAAAAATTCCTAACCGAATTAGAAAGAAAGAGTAATATATAATAAACAAAATCACACCAAATGACAAAAATCCAATAAAAAGAACCAGAGATATGAATGTTTAGATTTTTTAGTAGGAATATCACTAAGAAGCATAAAGTGCCAGTGACAGTCAATAGTAGTGGTTGACCGGTCCCTTATACCGATTTGACACTAACCGCGATGGAGCACGAGTCGAGTACACCTACCAAGTGTGTCCTGGCCAAAGATTTTACCTTCTGACTTGAGTCCTCTAAGTCCTAATCTACCATTGGATGACACTTCTAAAGCCCTCCAAGATCTCAGAGGAGATTAACAGGATGTCGCTCAGTGGCCAACAGTAGGATCCATTCCTGTTTCAGTTGCCACTAGTCAACTGGATAGTTGCAGAAAAATACATCATGCTTATTGTGTCCTGTATATTTAACAGGCTGTCAGCCTTATGACCCTTGGAGTCCACATCTTTGTAGTGAATACAAGAGAGAGCAGGTTTACTCCTTAAGGGCTCTTCTCAGGCTGTAGACAGCGGGTTCACTCTCTTCTGATCTTCTTTAGGTCCGGGAGTGTTTGAAAGTGTAGTGGAGATGCCACATTTATGCATGGCATGAACCAGTGGGTGGAAATGACTTCTGAGCACACCCTAATCAATGGGGTAAAAGTACTTAGACCACCCCTACCCACTTTGGGCATTTTCAAGAAGGTGAAAGTTTCTGGCCACATACAACTTGGGCTCTGAGGGCTGGAGGTGTGTGTCAATAGTTCTATGGTAATCCTGTTGTCCCCCCACATCTAACATCATAATCCAGTTTCTGGAAGTCACAGTACCCACAGTAAACTGAGAGACCGAAGTCTTTGAGAATAAAAGTAGGGTCTGCCAGCAATCAGACTGCGGATACACAAGAACTCTTTTGACATCCTGTATCCCTTACTTTCAAGTGCATCCCAGTGTTCCATGTTTACTCAGCAGATCGGTCTAGCAGCATTTGACATTCAAGCAGTATTTTACACTGTAATGTCAAAAAGGGTGCTTACAGACTGTTATTCTGCATACTCTACAAGTTCAGAGGAGTCATCTCTGCCCAATTTAAGTCACCCTATTATTTACCCCTGGGAGGCATTTTGCACTCATTCACACACAATGAACTGCTGATTACTAGCTAGTGAAAACGGGAGAGCAAAATTCAGATAAGCTTTCAACAATTTCAGGCAGGGAAAAAGTAATTTTCTGAAAGTTACCTTTCCATAAAAGTTAGTTCCGATCCGACTTCACCATTGAATTGGAGTTTTCATCATTTAATTTGAAGCTACAGCAACATAGGGTAATGTTTATGCAGTAATATACTCCAGAGGGAATCTCCAAATGGGCTATGAATCACACATCTTCCTTCAAAGCATATTGTCCAAAGTGTCAAATGTATGCTGCTGATCTATGTCATATTTTCATTAAGTGCACTGTGCTGAGTGTATTTTGGTCTAAAGTTAATCATGCTCTTTCAACGTTGGCTGGCCACAGCATTCAAATGACTGAGAAGGAAATTGTGCTTTTGGCTATTCAGGACCGAGGTTGTCTCTGGGACCCATTTGTATCAATTTTAATCATATGTGCTCGATTGTGTATTGCTCAGGTCTGGATTAAAAACACAGGGCCAGAATTAATGAATTTTGGTCTTTACTTCGTGAAATAATTGAAATGGAAATGGCTCTTGCAAAAGCTAGAAGTCCACGCTCGTGGAGAAAATTTAAATGGATGTGGTCAGGCACTCAGTTGGATTAGAACTATGTGCTTTACATACTGGGGCCTATATTTAGTAAAATGTATTTGAGTGTATACTTAATTTTTGTACCCCGCCTTGTTCTCCCTTCTTATTATTTTCTATTTTCTAATTTTTTCTCTATTTTTCTCGTTTATTAGAGGTTTGTCAATGTAATTTCCTGATGTGCTCGTCTTCAGTGTATAGATTTGCATTCATGGCTAAATAAATACAAATTTTAAAAAAAGAATTGGAATGTTCAAAACTATTAAAAATAGTTGTTTAATCATTTTTCTATCTAGTCCTATTCCCAATATAAAGTATTAGAATGTTTAATCCATACCATGGTTTTCTACATTGGACAGCTAGGCTTGCCACAGTAAAAAAAAATAGCTTCTGGGGGCCAGTCACTACAAGGACATTTTACCATTAAATTTCTACATGTGCTACCATTAAAGATAATGCACCCTGCCTTGTGGACAAGGCCAACATAGAGGAAGCTTATTCATATTTACAATGGAGTTTGTTTAGCTGTCAAATTGGTTTTTTTTGACAGGCTGAATTGCAGATTTTACACTGCAACAGTAAGGCTACATGGGTAGTCCCGTAGCCATGTTTGTACTGCCGATGTAGTAGATGGCACAATAGGTGCAGCAGTCCACTAGTGTCATTTAAGTTCCAGGCCATGGGTGTATCTTGTACCATATACTAGGGATTTATAGATTAGTTAAATATATCAATTTGGAATATACCAATTTGCCCATGTTTAAAAGGGGAGCAGAAGCACTTTAGTACTGGTTAGCTGGGACAAAGTGCACAGAGTTCTAAGGCCAGCAAAAAATATAGGCTCCAACACAGGGCAAAGAATCCAGGGTACCCATGTGGAAAGCGGATTTCCTACACTCTCTGCAAAAGTTGCACTTGCTTTCCCCATTTGAGCATCATTGTCTATTTTTTCCATGTTCTTGAGTGCTGTCGGTCAACTCATTCTATACCCCTCATTTAATGCTGATTTGTAGTCCTCTGTCTATGTTTGTGAAATGTCCCGGTTTTTGGTTTTCAAAACCTGGCCACCCTTGTGTATGCTGCTGCAGATGTCATGCAGGAATCGTGTTGGAATGTTACTGTCCCCACTTCTAAAGGGTCACAATGAGCTCTGCAGAAGAAGCACTGCAGGGAACCCACTCAACTTCTGAACAGCCATTAGGTGAAAGTCCTACTCCTCCATGTTTCGCTATAGGTTGCCAGCAATGGAGAAGTGGATTAAAGCGTGCACGTGCATTATAGCACTGGGATCGAGTGACATGCACACTTCTAGGGTTCTTTGCATGTCTTCAAAAGAGGCACATGGTCAAAGAATGGGCGGGATCTTCAGTCACACAGCCTAAGCCAACCTGCATCTTCTATTAGGCAGCACAATGAATACAGTTTTCTGAAAAAGCGTGCCACAGAAAGATTGTCTCTGAAAGTGGTGCTCTAAATTTGTACTCATCACAAATTCTTGCGTCTGATGTTTTATACAAGTGTCAGAATTCTTGGGTTGTAGTTGAAAAAGCACAACTTTGTACAGCTTTGAGTAAAAATGACCTTACAGTGGGAGGTTGATTTCCAGTGCTTTCATTTCTAGACTGCACCTAGAATAAGCATTATTTTAAAATAATAACATTGTTAACCAGCTCTCCCAGCTAACAGGTCTTAGCCTCCTCATTGCATCTGGGCCATAGCGACACTCTGCGGAGGCAGCAGGGTGCATTGAGCTCTAGACTGTGAGGGACACCTGTACAGGTATGGACGCTCCCTATAAACATGTGGGAGTCCTGGGTTCTCAGAAGAATATAACGAAGGCCCCTGCAGCCATTCCAACGCAGGAGGGCCCACTGGTTATCAAGGGGCTCCTAAACCTTCACTGGCCCCCATTGAGTGCAAGTTCATTGCAGATCTCTGAAATATGGGGGTGTCAGGGGCAACTGATCACGTTCTGCAGGGGGCCTCATCATTTTGTGCTACACTGCACAATTCTATCTTCAAGAGCTGCAGGCAAAAACCTGGATCAAAGTCCTTCTCTGAGTTGGGTCTCGTCTTCCCCCAATGTTAAGTATCCAATGAAGAGAAGGCGGACAGGTTTTGGGAAATGATACCCATGAAGCAAAGGGAAATTCGAGAGTTTTTAGGTTTTGCCTAAGCGAAAGCTGCGCACTGCGCAGCTTTTTCGCGCAGGCGGAAAACCTTATGTTTTAGTAAAGTGGCTTGGGAATCCGCCCTCTGTTCCATTGGCTAGCTCCATAAATGGAGGCTAGCCATTGGAACAGAGATCTGTCCATCATGGCCGCACCTGATTCGTGGGCGTTTCCGCGATTTTTTCCCTCTCCACCCCTTTCCGATCGTCATTGCGGCGGTGGGCGTGTGCTATGTTTTTTTTTTGTCTCTTCGTGTTTTGGTCAGTTTCGAAGTGTCTCTTGTAGGAGTGGGCTGCGAGATTGAAGTTGCCAGGATGCGGTGGGCTGCGCGATTTCACTTTCCTTCAGGTAAGCAGCATTTTTTCATATTTTTTTATCCCGTTTGCGCGCCCCCTCCCGCTGTCCGTTCCCGCCCCCCCTCCCGCTGTCCATGTGCCCGTTAACCCGCCCCCTCCCGCTGTCCGTGCTTCTTGTTAAACAGTGCTTGTTTTGTTTTTTGGTCGATAACAGTATCTTTTGACAAACAGCTAAAGCTGGAAAAGATGGAAAGTAATCCTGTCACCCAAATCAGAATATACGTATATTGTGTTGAGTGGGCTCTTGTAAATGGGCCTGCAGACGTGACTTCCGGATCTCCGGCGTGTGAACACTTGGGCGTGTGAGCGGGGCTGCAGGCGGGAAGGTGGAGGACTGGTAATGAGGCGCCGATATCGACAAAGCATCTCAGGTTTAAAATCGAATTAAGGTTAAGACGCAGCTGCGGGGCAATGAAAGGCAAGCTGTTCAAAGTGTACACGACGTGCATGTAAATGAAGGTTCCCAGAGACCGAAGCACCGTTCAAAGGGCTGTTGTCATCTGCCGGGGTACCTGTGCTTCCCCCCTGACTGAAATGAGAGGGAAACACTGCAGGCGCCCTTGCCGCCGAGAGATGCCGGCATTTATTCATTGAACTCCCCTCATACAGGCCAGCTGCCCCGGCCCTGTAAAGTAATCTTTCAAACACACAGGTGTGCCCCTCTCGCCCTTTCCTCATTTTATTTCAGTCTACCTTTGGATTACCCTTTCCCGCCCCCCCCTCCCGCTGTCCGTTCCCACTCCACCCCCCCGCGCTGTCCGTGTCGTGAAATGCAGGAATGTGGTTCCACCAGCTGCCGAAGGTGAGGAGTGAAGGCTGCGACTTCCCGCTCTGTGCCACTGGAGGAGGGGTGGAGGGCAGAACCCACACCAGGAAACCAGCTGAAGTGTGAAGGGAGGAGCGCCGCTGTCCTTCGGCTGCTAAAGAGCTGCTCAAGTCGCCACACCGCCGTGGGACACTTTTCAACCATCCCTGGCATTTTAGACAATACTTAAGGGGGTGTTTTCACTGTTTTAGTAAATGCTGAAAGTGAAACTACAATTCCCAGAATGCAACGTTCGGATTGCTAACCAGCAGAGGTGAGGCTCGTCGGCCGAGGATCTTAACAGCTGTTCGGGGGTTGTGAGCCCTTCCAACCTCCCAGGATTCGCCTGTGACAGAAGCGCTGTTTTGGAAAACTTTTAGAAGAAGTTGAGAGCTGCAGGAGTTCGGGTGACTGGGCGGGGAGGGGCGGCGAGTCCCTGCCTGCTGTCGGCCGGTGAGCCGAGCTGCCTCTTGGACACCTGAGCTCACGGGCACATTCGGCCTCACCGAGGAGGACTGCAGCCCGTCTGGACTCCCGGCGTCCTGGACACACCACTACTCTCGCTGTTGGAGATCTCATGTGCTCGCAATATGCGTGATTCTCCGCTGAGACTATCTACAACCCACGGGACTCTGCTCCTATCGTAGGTGCGCGACTGCTGTGGACAATTTCGAGATACCCAGAAAAAAACACATCGAAACTTCTTCAAAGCAAAGATTCGTTTCTACTCCTGCAACACAGCGCCTAGAAGCACGGGAACCAGCTACAAAAGACTCAGGGACATCTGCAACAGCACCTTGCAACATGGCCATCAGTAGCTCAGCACACACAAAGCGGAGTCACGCGTGGATGAGGAGGTGCTAGCAACACACGTTAGCCAAATGTCCATGACTTAGTGCCTAGAATTACAAGAGACACTTGTGATTGTTGTTAAAGGAATGATCCCAGCAGCTTCTCACTAATTGGCGACAAGCAAGCCAAAAACATGAACTCGGCACCTAGAAGCCATGGTATCAACAACTGAGCACGTTCCTTGCCCGTGTACAAATAGCAACGTAGTGCCTAGACTAGAGGCTTGAGCACTAGAAACAGTGTGCCTGCATGTTGCGGCCCTAATCGCACACCTCGTGCAAATGGCAGCGAACATCAAAAAAGTGTTTATTTAAGTGTTTAGCAATGGGTCTCCCTCCGACGGGTTCCCCCGAAAATGGAACGGAGGCGGCCCGAGGACAGCAGCTTGTAACCTTGGCGCTTTGGAACTGGGACTATCTGACCAAGTGCTTTGCAGATGACAAAGTGTGCTTGCCGTTCGGCCTCTAGGCGCTGGCCTCCCTGCTGTGGATCACATCGCACGCACTGTAAATATATCCTTTTTATTGCTGTGCACTGGGCCGCACACGCGCCCTCGTCTTGTCGCACGTGCTTTTGAAAGCAATCATGACACGTCTGCTGTGCCGCCCTGCAATGGTGTGTCGTGGAACAGCCAGAGGGGAACCTTTAAAACTATTTTTTAGGTTTCGCCTGTCCAAATCTGCCCTCTGTAGGCCCCCTATATTACTGTAACTACATGGTATACATGTAATGTACATCTGCAATTACATAAGGATTTGGTACTCTGTATTAATGTTCGCATTGCGTGCGATCCTCACCCCCCTTCCCCCTGCTTGCTTCCGTAGTAGCAAGACTTGTATGCAAGCACTGACATACAGCAGTTTGCACTTAGCATTACATAAAATAACACGTACAATGACAGCTGGGCATTACACACCAGTGACGTTACCAGCGTACACACCTGAACATCTCCTGTCCAGCCGTGTCCCAGAAATGCAGCTTGACCCAGCGGCTGGCTCTTGCTGTGTTTGTGTGGTATTAATTGCTGTCTGCTGAGCTCGTCCGTAGGGTACAATAGGTCTCCCATTTGCGAGAGATTAAGCTATTGGCAATGTAAATGACACTGCCATTTATTTAGCTGTTTTCAAAACTAATACATAAATAAAAATGTTGTCATTTACAATGCCAATAGCTCTAACTTTTCAAAAGGCAAAAACGTTGCATTGTAAATGCTTGTTTAAAGGATGACAAAGGTTTTAAATGTTTGGGGATTCTGCCGAAGTCTGTGGGAGGCACTTGGCTTGTTCGTCGGATGACAAGGAGTTAAAGGAGGGATACACCCTTCATTTGCCACCCCCTGTCTCTTGAGCGTGTCTTTGCTGCTTTAGAAAGGGTACATGTTGATTTGAGGGGGGAAACGTGGGATTTCAAAGTAAAACCGCTGCTTTTCACTGCGCATGCTTCCCTCAAAATTAAATACCTGAACAGCTTTAGGGTTGTAGAAGGTACTGAGGTGTGGGCAAGGAAGTGAACGACCACGTCACATACACCCAAGAATATATGGGTAGTGCTAAAGGGGACCAGACACAAGGGGGTACAGACACTGAAGGAAAATTCAGAGATTGCACTTGCACGGACGTACAGAACAGGCAGGAAGACTACCCAATCAGGATGTGAGCTAATAAACACATTGTCAACAATTACCCCGATTGAGGGTAGAATCGCCATCTGGGTCTTACAAGATGTATAATAATAGCAAACACCTATTGCCCTGCCAACTTTCCTTCAGCCTTTTTTGGACAGAATATCATGTCTCCAGTACTTTGTTTTCATTTCACAACCTAATGCATTCTGGCCTACGTAGTCCCCTGTTGCGCCGTTGAATCCTATTGGCCAAAGCACCAAGGATTTATGGCCGAAAAGCATTAGGGTTGTGCCTGAGCTCACGTGATACTGCATAATATTACACTGTGCCCTCAGGCTTTTTTAGTGGTAAGTAAATCGGCACAATACTTTGCGTTACTTCCAGTGCTCGTGCAAAATATTAATAAATAACCCCTCTGCTGTTGGACACATGACAGAAGAGAAGAAAGAGAAAGGCTCATTGGCGATGTCTGCGGCATAGGGCTAATTCCTCATATCTCAAATGTCCGAACTTTACACCGGGTCTCTCACCCTACCAGGTGCTCATGATGATGAAGTAAACATGGGAGGGGGAAGAAGATGTAAATATTGATGATGTGTGCAGAAGATAAAGTCAAGGATGAATCTTGTATAGGTGAAACAAAGTATTTATATGGGGCACTAAAGAAGTAGATGGTAACAAAAACATTCAAAGGGTAATTGGTGTTCATGAAGCATGGTGGTCCTGCAGGCCACCAGATGGTGTGATGAGGAATCAGCACGTTGGATCACAATAGTTTTTGGTAGTGGTGAGAGTGGAGCATATAATCACCTTTAATTTATCACAGTCCTCTTAGAAAATATCTCACTCTGCCAATATCTTCAAGCTTGCTCAGTGACCAGATGGCCACAGTACAAGAGGGTGATGAGATGGAAGCCGAAGCCCTGCTACCAACAGTCATCCTACTCAATGCGCAGACTGAGAAGACGTTGACACTTAATGCAAAGCCTTTGAAAGAGATCTGTTTTATGCCTCTTACATTACAAAAATGGCAGTTCTACAAATTAAGTGGGTTCTGTGCTATTTTATGTTTATGTTATGTCACGGTGCTGCACTGGAATTGGTGACATCAGCCTGAAAGAAAGGTGCCTGGAACATCAATTTACAATGTTCAGTGAGGCTGTTAGTTCATGGCAGGTGTTGAAAACTGGAGTGAAACTGGAAAACAAACTGGGTGTTCCCAGTGGCGTAGGAAGGGGGGTGCGGTGGGTGCGGGCTGCCCTGGGTGTCATCACTGAGGGGGATGACAAAATGGCAAAAATATGTGTTTTTTAAAATAAAGTTAAAAAATGTAGGCTCATGACACTTTTATTGAAAAAATAATATTATTTAAAAAAAGTTTAATAACTTTTTCTGACAATTAATTAACTTCAACAAGTCAACATAATACGTATCACCCACCCCTAAACCCTAAGAACACCCTTACCCTAAAAAGTTTTGGTGTGATCTTTAAGCGGTGGTCAGGAAAAAGAAAGGGTCCCAAACACGTTTTCCCTATGCAATTTCCCATAGAGATTTTAAACACTGCTACAGCCCGATCCGCTTAACGCAATTACACCAAATTTGGCAGAAAGCTAATGCTTGGTCCAGAAAGAGTGCTTTTTGTAATTTGATTGGAATCTGTTCTGTAGTTTTGGAGTTATTAAAGTAAAAAGATTTATGTATAGCTAGAGACATAGATCCGCCACAGATCGTTCACAGATACAGGCGGATTCGTGGATCCATGCACCAACAGCGATTCTGTGATTGGCTTGCCACAACCTGGGAGGAAAGATGCGGCAGCCATTTTGTGCATCAGGACATGGTTCCCATGGGGAAAATAAAATGTGAAAGTGATAGAAGGGGCCAGGGTACAGGCACCCTGACCTCAATGAGACTGATGGAGGGGTCTGTGAGGAACTCCTCATAGGAAAGGATTGTCCAAAAATGTTGTTTTAGCACATAAAGATCTGCGGATTCATCAAGATCATCACAGATTTGAACGGATTTGGGTGGATACACAGATTTAGACCTCAATTAAAAAAACACACACTCCCAGTGACAGACGCATGCATCTACTCACACACTCACTTATACACCCACCCACTTACACATTCACACAACCACTCACATAACCACCCACACACCTGTACAGCCACTTATACACCCACTTACACACTCACTCACACCCTCACAGACCTACTTACACACCCACACAACACCACTCACACACCCATACAGCCACTCACACACCCATACAGCCACTCACACACCCACTCATAGACTGACAAAACCATTCACACACACCCACTCACAAACCCACACAGCCAATCACACATCCACTCACATACCCAGTCACACACTCATACACCCACTAACACACCCACCCAACCACTCACACATCCATACAGCCCCTCACAAACCCTCTCGCTGACCCATAAAACCACTCACACACTTACACAATTCAATTCAATTATTTTATTATGATTTGGAATTCAGAGGAATTCCACATAAAATCCAAATAAAACAATATTTCATACAATTCACAATATTTGAAACACGAAAAGATACAACTTCAATTTTCCTAGATTACACCCAAGAGTACATAATCACTTATCTTCAATAGACTCTGCACTATGGAGGACGACAGAGGACAGTGTCTAAAACACAAAGAGTTACATGTTCAGTTTTCCTAAATTGCATATTTCTCAAGAGGTGGAAATTTTTTTTTCTTCATTATGTTCATCACTACGGTGGGCAACAATGTTCTAGTAAAGTATATTTGCGGCCAATAACAATCATTATCAGGTGGGTAAAACTTTTGGCTATCACCCTGGTTTTTTAAAATAATCTACGTTTGAGTGGCACTTAGTTAGGATAAAAATACCGTTACCGTCCAATATACACATAACAATTTACATAAATAGTTAAAAACTTTTTTAGGGAGGTGATCATGGAATAGAAATAGCAGCAAGTATTTTCATAAAGTGCTAAATAAAGTGCTAATGCATTACAAAAGTGCTAGTGAATTGATACCCTATTCTAGGACATTTCTCACAAATAATTACCCAGGAGCTATGTTTCTAAGGAAATGTACTTAATAAATTAATTATCTTACAGGAATACTAGTACACAATTAGAATTAGGCATTGATTATCATATTTAGTAACAAATTAAAGTGCTTAAAGTGCATAACAAAGTGCTAATGCATGAGAACACATCATACAGTACTATAAAAGCATAAGGGTCACCCTCGTCCGCTAATTTTTATTATACATTCAAAAATTCTTTAAAAAAGCAAACATTTTAAAAACAAATCAATTCAGATGGTGGGAGCAGAAGAAAGTTGCAGGCCTGTTCTGCGGTTGAGATTTTATACTGTAAAAAACCATGCCTTAAGTATTTGCGGCGTATTGAAAGGAGTGCTGGGCACACAATCAGAACATGGTTAAGGTCTTGTATGCCGCCATTGCATAAATCACAGTGTCTTTCGTTTTTGGGGATTCCCTCCCAGGCACCTGTTACAATCCTCAAAGGCAGCAGGCTCATTCTTAATAATAAAATCACTCTGCGAACTCCATGATTCAAGTTCCAAAGAACGTACGGCTGAGGATTTTTAACTGTAGAGCTCTCCGCAATACAGTCCAACCTTCCATTCACACAGCATATTTTCAAATCTCTTTCCTGTGAAATCACATATATAGTTCTTTTAATTATATGTTTTAATGCTATTTTATCCAAACCTGATGCCCCTTCAAAATCTATACCAAAACTGCTTAAAGCCTTTAAATAATTCCTAAAAATTACACTTTTTGATAACATATTAACAAAAAGTTCCTTATGCAATGCCAACCTTAATAGGTTTTCCTGACAATTTATCAATGCGTTACCCCACCTTAAACAAGCTGCCATTGTTAAGACATATGTTGAAAGCAGGCCAAATTCGAGTCTGAGGGCCGCAATTGACGCAGCATGACTCAGATTGCATAATTGTCGCCAGATTTTACCTTCCACTTTCTCGAACTTTGCCCATTCACATTCATCTATCGTTTCATTTGCGTAATTCAAGGCCGGGGGAATCTTTATTTTATATACAGCAATAGTATGAGAAAAATGTATTTTCCCACATTGCAAGTACAAGCGATTAATTGCAGAGGCTTGTGAGATAGCTTTACTTTTGCAATGGTCCATGTGTCTGTTAGCAGAACACCTATTTGTGGAAATTTTTCCTAGGTAAGGGTAAAATGTTACTATTTCCATCATTTCATCTCCTAAAAACCCTTTTAGATTTGATCTAACCTTACAGCCATTATAACTAAAAATCATCACTTTACTCTTTGAGACATTTATTTTTAAAAAGTATTCCTTAGTGTACCTAACCAATTCCGACAGTCGTCTCTGCAGCCCAATTGGGGTTAGGTCCATTATTATAGAGTCATCAGCGTACAGCAAACAACTTATTTTTAGGTCACCCACATGTGGAGGATCCCCTTTACTCTCCCCTATCCGACTCGGCAAGTCATTTATGTAGATTGAGAAGAGTAAAGGGGCCAATAGGCACCCCTTCTTCAACCCGTTGTTAGTAGGAATTTTCTTTGAAAGGCCTTGAGTCCCCCCCTAACAAAACTTGGGTCCATGTAGAGGAGTGAAGAGCAATTATTACTCTTAGCAGGTTTCCTGGGATCCCCATAGTAATCAATTTCCTCCACAGCGTCCCCCGATCTACCCTATCGAATGCTGTGGAGAAATCAATAAATGCTGTATACAATGGAGTCCTCCGACCAACGGGATATTTATCAATTAGGGTTTGCAGAACAATGTTATTTAGAGTGCCACTATTCTTTCGAAACCCAGATTGTTCAAGGGGAATTAAATTATTTCCAAATACCCACTCTTGTAAGTGAACCAGGATACTTTTTGCAAACAATTTTCCCGTTGCATCTAGAAGGGAAATTTGCCTAAAACTTGCCGGGGAGTTTTTAGGGCCCTTCTTATATAACAGAACTATTATGCTTCCCTTCCAGGAGTAAGGGATGTCCCCGAAATTGTAGCAATGGACGAATAAAGGTTGTAATACTTTTGCCCAATCACCACAGTCCTTTTTAGGTCGAGCTGATGTGGCATTCATGCGAAGCATGAATGCATCAGCTCGACAACTTATGTTGCCCGTATTTAGGAAAGTGGACAGCAATCAGACGCGCGCTTCCACATGGTCAGATTTCACCTCGGGAGCGCGCGCCTGAGCTGCGCTTGCGCGGAGCAAAGCCCTTGCTCACACACAGACACAGGCAGCCCCACCCCTCTGCATGCACGCACGCACACACACACACAGGCGCGCGCATGCACACGCAGGCACACGGCACACATACAGGCACACGGCACACTATCCCCTGCCTCGCATTCTCTCAATCACACACAGTCACGCATGCGCACACACATTCCCTCGCGCACACACGCACACATGCGCGCACACACGCGCACACGCGCACACACTCCCCCCCTTCCCTCCCCTCCCCTCCCCTCCCCTTCCCCACAGGCATACACACAGGCACGCACGGACTTCACATCAGCCCTGGGCCCCACTCACTGACTGCGCTCTTCCGGCGGGGCTCCTCACGGCGCGTCTCCTCTTCTCAATCGGGGCTCCCTCAGGTCAGAGGAGCCCCGCAACAGGCGCCACACTCCTCCTTCTCCCCGGCCCCCTCCTGGGGACCCGGGCTACCCAGGACCGGTAGGGCGCTCCATGCGCCGGCAGGCCGTCTCACGGACCTCAGGAGGCGGGACTTCCGGTCGGCCGCAAGCGGATTGGCCGGCCGGCCAAGAGATTCCGGGTCGCCGCGGGCAGCGCGGCGGCACTCTCGCGATCAACACAACAACAGGAGATGTGCACGCGACTGGCCGCTGGTGTCTCGCGTCTCTTCCGCCTTGTTTGCAAGAGTGATTGGTAAGAACAGCACTTTTTTTATTTTTTAAGCTCAAATCGACCCCACCCACCCCCATCGTAACTTGCTCCACCTCACTGCGAGTTGGTGCCTTTTTATTCCATTTGTTTCTTCTAAAGGCTGTGTGTGTATATACACGGCTCCAAATGTTGTCCTTAAATGCGTATGATAGCAAATGGGGGGGGAAGTCCCCAAAACACATAATGAACATGCTTAGTCGTTTCTCTCCACGAAATCCTTGTAGGATATACTAGTAAATAAAGTAAGTGTACACATTAGTTTAAGTTAAAACCGTTTCAGGGTATGCATGGACAATTGCCCCCTTGGAAGATTGACACGGGGTAGCTCCATTATTTGCTCCATTAGTATTTTTCACCACGCTTTCAGACGCCTAGTCTTATTTGCACGAACAGCTTGTCCCAGGTTTCTATTGGTATTTTAATGTAAATGTGGTAGCATTGTAGCAAAATAATCTACGTACTCTCTACCTGGAAAAACGATGGCCTCGTGTTTTTTTTTCTGTTCATGTTAAGAATGAGAGAATACACCTGATGGAGCATAAGGTTGGTAATGTGCCTACAGTTCCGCAGTCGTGACTGTCAGTTTTCACTTATAAATGTGCAAACTTCGGAGCCTCCAACTAAGTGGCCACTAACTGTTGCTGTAGCTAATCGACTACATTTGCATGATGTGCATTGTAAAAATCTATTAGGTGAGGCTGTGAACCATGTTCTTGGATAAGGGTCGTTTTCGGCATAGCTTTCTGCCTTTGACATCCCATCTGAAGGATCGGTTTTCAGCAGCTAATGGATCTCTGAACATCTTTATGGACAATTGTGGACATGTAACCTCTCTAAGTGCCAACACTTAGCACCAAGTTTGTTAAATAAACATTTTTTGCACATTAACCCCTGATGTGGCAGTCGGATAGCGTTTAGGCCATGAAGAAAAGGATGGTTTTAAAGATGCATCCCTTATGGTACCTTTCTTGCATTCAAGAAGTCTTTCAGTGCTCCCATCAACAGTAGGCGATTGGGCTCCCTTCAACATTAACGTTAATGGGGTCAACACACAGACTTAGGATGAGCAGCAAAGAAGGTCATTCAAATCAAGCAGTAAAGCGCCAGTTCATTAGCCCCTCTGCCCCTGCATTCTCATTTGCGAACAATGAATACAGGGTATTCCTTATCCTTTTATCGCATGACATTGATAGTTCTTCACCTGAAAAATCATTGGAGTCCGAAACCAAAGATAATTTAGTAGGAGTACTACTATACATGATAGGCAAGTGTGTGTGAGCTCCTTCTCGAGATATCAATACTTCTTTGTTAGATTGAGACTCTGAGTCCAAACCTTGAGCATCCAATTTTTCTAGCTGCTTAAAGGAGCAGGCATTGGCCAATTAAAGGAGCAGGCGCGAGCTCCAGCATGAATTTAAAGGGGCAGTAACACAAGCTCTAACGCGTGTGGTGTGTCCCTATTGAGAGGGGGTGAGGCAACGCTTCTGGGCCAAGTGTTTGTAGGGTCAGAAGCCCAAAGATACAGGGGCAAGGCCAGTCACTCTTGTACAAAGACTATGTGCCCCTCTCACAATTTTTACACGAGGAAGTGTATAATAGCAGCTGCTTTGAAGCTGCACTACAAGCCACATTGTATTTATCACACCTGAAGTATAAAATCAACCACTCACCTGTTTAAAGCTTTACAACACCCATGGGGGCCATGAAGGGAGCCACAGAGTGTGCAAAGCAGCATGAGCAAAGGGAGAAGAAGGGAGCCACCATAGCAGGCCTCCCCAACCTCTCCCAGCCCCGGCAGCCATACAAGAAAAAATGGCTTGCAAGAAGCCCCCATGGTTCTGGGAAGGGGCCATAGACATGCCCTGGAGGCAGTGAGTGAGCAGGCATGACACCCAAGGGCCAGGGACACGTGACACTCTGGAGGCAAACCCAACAGTAGCATGGGGAGGAAGCACTGCAGTGGGCAGGGCAAATGGCATGCTGGCCAGCAAATATATTAGGTCTTCCCCAGATGACCCATCTATAATAGTGCACAACACCGTGTTGGCAAGTTTGGCTCTCTTAGCCATTAAAGACTAATTTTGGCGCAAAAAGTACATCAATATATTCTCGCTGCTTGAGGCCAAACAAACAGGCCTGGACCTGGTGCTGCAGGACAAAAAAGATGAGGACAAGAGGAAGAGGCACAAGCGTTCTGCTAGCAATTGTGCATTGTCTTTCTTATGGTATTGGTTGAGTAACTTGAGCAGATATTGACACTTAATTGGGGTGGGTGCCAGTCTCCCTACCCTATGTTCCTTTTTGGTGACTTGCTGCTACTTTTTGAAGAGGACCTTTTTCTCACTAGTCCCTTTTCCCTTCGTGCACTCGCTGGCTGGGTGTCACACCCTGCAACTAAATGTAAAAATGTAAATTGATACTTGTATAGCGCACTACTCACCCGCAAGGGTCTCAAGGTGCTTGTACGAATACCGCTGTGGAACCCATCCTGGCTTTCCCTGTGAGGCGTCCACTCCTGGGCACCCCCAAGGTGAAGGCCAGGAATTCTTAGCGTTGTGGAGATTAAGCAAGCTATTGCCCAGAGTTGCAGAGTGGGACTCCATGATTGGAATAAGCACCGAGGCGAGAATTATCAGGTCCGTGGAATTTTTGAGCCCAAGACCCGGCGAGGCAGGGAATTGAACCCTGGTCCCAGGCTAGACCTCTGCATCAGGGTCTGCCGCTCTAATCATTGAGCCACACTTCTCCTCTGCCAACTGCCACAAGCATGTTAGAATTTGCAAGCTGCAGTGCCTGGAATGGGCACTGGACAACAGGCGCCTGAAGGGGGGAAATTACATTATCTGGACTACTTCCTGTTTGTGGGCACACTAGACACTGAGCAATGCAGCATGATAGTGGAACAATTCGAAGTTTTGACAGAGCACTTTGGGGTTCTGCTAACACAGGAAAAGACGGAGGGCCCACTACATTACTGACATTCCTAGGGATAGAGATAGAATTCACCATAGAGAGTAAGCAGGCTCCCAGACCAAAAAATAGCTGACCTAAGGCAGGATTTTGGGGGCTAATGGCCAAGAAAAAGGCACCTCTCAAAGAACTGCAGAAGCTGCTGGAGAAGCTTAACTTTGCTGCCAGGGTTATCCCTGGAGGATGCACGCTCGCTAGGCATTTGGCCTGGCTGATGAAGGGCATCACATGGAAGCATCACAGGGTCAGACTGACCATGGGAGTCAAGAGGGACTTGCAACAGTGGCAGAATTTCCTGAACAAGTTCAATGGGATCTTGGTATGGAGGGAACCTTGGGTGCTGGCTGAGCAGATGTGCACTGCTAGGTGGCACGAGGAATGTGGCGCTGCTCGAGTTATTCACTGTGGTAGTGGCATTTGCACTTTGGCATGAACCCCTATCAAACAGGCAGGTGGCATTGTGGTCAGAGAACCATGCATTTGGAACAAGCAATAAACCTAGGGGCGGCACTCTGACCGAGAGTGCTCCAGCGCCTGGTACCCTGTCAGCTGAAGAACAACATAGCAATTAAAGCTAGGCGCATGCCAGGATGCGACAACTCCATTGCTGATGCTCTCGTTCACTTTCAGTGGGAGATGTTCCCTCAATTGACGCCGTGGGCAGTGACTGTATGGGTTGGACACAACACTACTAGCAGACATCTGCAGCGTCGGATTGGTAACGCGGGCATTCGGGCAATGTCCGAGTGCTGCTGTGGGCCTCTTTTTTTAGCAGTCTGGGGGCCATTTGGGCGCTGTCTCTATTGTTCACATACAGCCAGCGGCCCAGTAGGTGTCTGAGTGGACTTTCTAGATGCAGATGGGCGCTCATTACCTCCGTTTGGCAAGAGGTGTCACTCCCTTTGTCTCCGTGGCTGGCCCAATAATGTATCACATACTGAGTGGTGTCTGGGGGCCTGAGTAGAAGTGGCCCAACTTGTTTCACCACTGTAAACTAACGTGTGCATTTTTTTTACCCCCCTCCTAAATTTCTTTTATAAGATTACGCCAAAGCAGTGATTTGAGGAGTGATTATGCAAATGCGGGCCGATTTTTTTGGGGGCTTTCCCGGGCCGATTTTCAATCCCAATCCAACCCTGGACATCTGGGATGTGGCAGAGCTGACCTAGCATTACTAGTTGACAGGGCCCTGGTACTGAAAACCGCGGCCACCTATCGTAAGTGTTTTGGAATGTTTCAGGAGGGCGATGAGGGGACGTGATAACCTGCGCCAACGACAAGGTGGAAAAATTTATACAATGGGCTTTTGGGCAGGGCAGATCCAGGACTTGGGTGCAATTCCACATGAACGCCATAGCATACCACTCAAAACTGTGCAGGGGGTGGAACCGACAAACGCATTTTTACTGCTGTGCGGCAATGAAGGGCTGAGGCCGCATGCAACCAAAGACACACTTGATTAAAGGAGCATTCGCCCTGAACTTTCTTTGGTACATTCAGAGTGAGCAAGCTAGTTGCACCACCAAGGGCAAACCCAGGCTCGATGTGCCTCCACCTGGAGGACCTACACATGGGGGACATGCATTTGGTGTTGCTCCTGAGGAGGTCAAAAGCCGACCCGGAAGGGAAAGGGAAGCACACACATCTGGAGTGTCTCATGTCAAGTGAGCATGGCCCGGTATGCATAACAAGCAGCTACCTGCAGGTCAGGGCAGGGGGCACTCCTCCCTTTCATAAAGAAGGACGGTAGCTACCATAGCAGGTTTCAGTTCACTGCAATAATGCGCCATGTCCCGGCAAATGCAGGCCTCACACCAGTACACTTGGGTCATACTCATTCCGCATCCGGGCAGTCACGACTGCGGTGGCGCATGACACAGTGGATGATGGGATCAGGCGCACAGGGAGGGGGGAATCTGCAGCATGTAAATTATACATTAGGCCTTCATCATACTAACATGGGGCTACCCTCTCACCACTGGGAACGGAGCAGAAAAACAAGCGATGGAGATACTAGGGCACTCGTACATCATGAGGGCGCATCAATGGGCTGGCTCTAGGAAGCAGTATGGCGGCATATGGCTGAGCAATACCAAGGTTGTATGGCTTGGCAATCCAGACAACATAGCAATGAGCAAGCTCTGTAAGGGCATGGGTTGGGAATTCGTGAGGAATTATTTCCTATGGATGCCCAGGGCCGGACTGGGAACCAAATCCGGCCCCGGCAAAGTGCTCGTCCCCCCCCCCCCCCCCCCCCCCCTCCCCGAGGTTGGTGGGTGCGACCGAGCTCTTTGCTGGGCCGGTTTTCGGCCGATTTTGTTACAGGGCCAATTTTGCAGCTATGCTGCATAAACGGCCCTGTAACAAAAACAGCCCCCTGGAGCCCAAAACCGGCCCCCACCCTGGCGGCACACCGGGGGATTGCTCGGTGCATGCAACGGCCGGTCCGTACCTGTGGATGCCAGTCTATTATGCAGCCAACATGGTTCACTTGTATAGCGTGGGGATCAACATGTTTTCCAGAACATTGTAGGCAGCCGCGGCCTGTGGAGGGTGTTTCGGTGGGGCAGAGAGGCGGGTTGGGGGGGTGCTAAAAACCGGAGTATGGATAATTGAAGGTAATTAAACAATTTAATTAATAAAACAAATTTCGTAGCGCACCCTGCATCACATTTTGCGATGCAGTGCGCGCTACGAAATTCGTTTTATTAATTAAATTGTTTACTTACCTTCAATTATCCATACTCCGGTTTTTAGCCTCACCGAAACTCCCTCCACGGGCCGTGGCTGATTGTAGGGGCACTCGAGTTGCTGGGTTTTCTTAGTCTGGATGGGGGAGCTGTCAGAGGTAATTAAACCACACCCACCATGGTGGGGAGTTATAAGGTATAATAATAAATATCTTCACACAAGGACATTAAAGGACAATTGCCCGAACAAGAACCTTGGGATGCCTCATGTCAGGGACACTGGAGGGCAAACAAAAGGGTAAGAAATGGTCAGCGCTGGGTGTACACAGTACTTGCAGCTCACGCCCACGAATGCCAGACATTCAGTAGCAAGGGAAGCCTCAAACCGCGGCCCGCTGTACCAAGTAATCAATAGAAGGAGAGCTGTCATGGCAATTGATAAAGTGATTTATGACAAGCATTAAAGAGACGTTATGACTGTAAGGATGGTGCATTGCAGGTTATGCAAGTTATGGTTATTAATATGAAATAAAGATGAGATGTAATCTGCACAACCATTTATGAACAGAATGTATTACATTGAAGTGCATGATACGCAAAGAGCTGAACATGTTAATGACCAATTTTTGGCTGCTTTCTTTTTGGAGAAAGTTAAGAACATCTATCTGTCATTTCCCAGCACGACATTACCACTTTCTCCTCGGAACGACCTCTGCAGCCGCCCGGTATTACATTCTCTCCCTACTCTCTCTTGGGATGGGTTTGTCAAGCTGGCACAACGTGTCAAGTCCGGCTCCCCGGCGGACCCACTCAGACCTGCTCTCTTCAGAGATCCGTCTTTTCAGGGGCGTACGGTAGTGTGTTCATTAATTAATCTTTCCCTGACTTCAGGCACTGTTCCTGCCAAGTGGAAGCAGGCGGTGGTTTCCCCGATCCTGAAAAAACCATCCTTGGATCCTCTAAAACCAGAAAACTATCGCCCGATCTCATTGCTTCCCTGGCCGGCCAAAGTCATGGAGGCCCATGTTAACCTAGCCTTATCTGAGCATCTGGCCCTGGCCAATGTCCTCGATCCTACGCAGAATGGGTTCCGTGCTGGGCACAGCACGGAGACCGCCCTTCTGGCAATGGTGGAACATCTGCGGAGTGTGTTGGATCAGGTCAAACGGCAGCGCTTATTTTATTAGATCTTAGCGCTGCCTTTGACACAGTGTCCCATTGCATCCTCCTACACCGCCTGGAGAACATTGGCATCTGTGGCCCCGCTCTGCAGTGGTTCCGTTCCTTCCTCAGCGATCGTTCCTTCTGCGTTGCCACCCCTCCCTTCCAGTCCAAATTCCATCAGTTGGACCTGGGGGTTCCCCAGGGCTCCTCGCTGAGTCCCACGCTTTTCAATCTCTACGTGCGGCCGCTGGCTGATGTCGCCAGGCAGTGGGACCTTACTATGGTCTCATATGCCGACGACACACAGCTAGCGGTCACTATCAGCGGGGATGCCGAACTGGATGCCCCCAGGTTCCGAGATGGGCTGAGAGAGGTGGCCAGCTGGATGAATAACAACTGTCTCCAGCTGAACACGAAAAAAACCGAGGTGATGATCGTGGGAAGAGGAACGGACTGCTGGGGGGACAATTGGTGGCCACAGGAGCTCGGGCCTGCCCCCATACCGGTGATGGAGCTCAGAAACCTGGGAGTATGGCTCGACCACACCTTATGTTTCACCACCCACACTAAGAGAGTGGCAGCATGCTGCTTTGGTGTTCTGCGCGGACTGAGGCCGGTGCTTAAATTTTTCGATGCCCCGACGAGACAGTTGGTCATCCAAGCGACGATCATCTCCCGGCTGGACTACGCCAGCTCGCTCCTGCTGGGAGCTAACCAAGCTGAGATCGTCCGCCTGCAGCGCGTCCAGAACGCGGCTGCGAGAGCAGTGGTGGGCCTGCCGAGGTCTTGTCCCACGTCCAATACTCTCCGGTCCCTACACTGGTTACCAGTGAAAAGCCGAATCCATTTTAAGGTACTCAGCCTTGCTTTTAAAATTTTAAAAGGATCGGCACCTGAGATCCTCAATAACCTCCTATCCCCTTATGTCCCGACTCGCTCCCTCAGATCTCTTGGGCAAGCCCTTGCGGTTACCCCGCGTTTCAGGCTTAGCCGGATGGGCGGGCGCTCCTTCCGTGTGAGAGCTGCGGCCCTCTGGAATTCTCTTCCTTTGGAAATCCGCCTTTTAGAGGATCTACTAGCATTTCGCAGGGCCGTGAAAACCTACCTGTTTTAATCTTTTTATGTTGACTTTCACTTTTTTCTGCGTTGTGTTATGTTCACCTTTTCCATGCGCCAGGACGCTCCTTCGCTGGAGCAGCTGCGCGCAAAATAAATGTAGCTAACATAACATAACATAACCAATGCCATTGTGATAACCTATGCTTTAGCTTATGATGTAAATAAACTGCAGTTGTTCTAGCTCCACAAAAGGTTTTAGTGTCCATAATTGATGGGAAAGAATGAAAACCAGTGTAATTATTGATCAGAAAAGTGCATGGCATGGGCGCAAATATACTTTCCTTAGGGCATGAGTATTATATGCATAATACACGTGCCCTAAGGTAACTATTACTTTAAAAAACTGAGAAATTCACAGAAAAAAACAAAGGTTACAGGAACGTTATAGTTAGACTCAGGTCCCTGGGGCTGAGAAGGGCCCAAGGAAGGGGGGGCATGCATCCCCCCTCCCTTTCAAAAAACAAGCATTTGCAATGCAATAGGTCTCAAATTCACGCAAGTTTGAGCTATTGGCATTGTAAATGACAATGCCTTTTATTTACGTTTTGGGTTTTAAAACATAAATAAAAGGCCTCAAGCCATCAAGCCTTTTCCCGTTTGCGAATTGAAAAAAACCTTTTGGGATGTATCATCCCAAAATTCCATCGCAAAATAGAGAATTGCAAAATTTGCGATTCTCTATTTTGCGAATGCAATTAAGGAATTGCAGATTGCGATTCCCTAAATGCAATTCTGGAAGCACCAGAAATTTGCTATTTGGCCTTAAGGAATTGCAAATTACCACCAACTTCAAGTTGGTGATAATTTGCGATTTTCTTTAAAAAAGTTTTTATTTTATTTTTTAAAAGTGCTATATGTCGCACATACATGCCCTTAGGGCATGTATGTGTGCAAAATGTGCACACATGCATATTTCAGGGTTCCAACAGGGTGTCCTTTTGGCACCCTTGAACCCTTGAAATTGCATTCTTAATTCACGATTCTTTAATTGGTAATCGCAAATTGAGAATGTCTTCCCATTCATTGCTAAGGGCCTCCTAGCCCATAGGAATGAATAGGAAGGTATTCCTTAATTGCACATCTCAATTTGTGATTCACAAATAAGGAATATGTAGGATTCGCAAAATTTTTAGCAAATCCTACATACATTTCATTTTGTGATTCCCCAGTTGCGATTCGCTAAAAATCGCAATTTGAGAATTGCAAAACTCATCTTTGATACATATGGCCCTTGTCATTTACAATACTAATAGCTTAAACTCTCCCAAATGTGAGACCTATAGCATTGCAATAAAGGGCCTTTTCGACTGCTTGTTAGATTATAAATACCAGAGGAAGAGACAGGCCTGTGACGTTTTCAAAGTAGTGATAAATAGTGCAGTGAACAAGATGTGTAAGTGTTGTAAATTACACAAACACAAAGTGTGAAGTGAGAGTTACATATGATCTGAGCTATAAACACAAACAAAGCGCTCCAACACCTTTCGCTCCGTGATTACAATGCCGTGGCTCGGGAGGAAGAGCGGGAGGGGGGATTTCCTGCCCTCTCCGTGATTTGAGTGTGCAGTGTGGCTTTGCGCAATGTCATTGCGACCTTTTGCCTAATAAAAATCCCTCCAGCTGCATTGGGGCCCTGGCTTCACCTCCTGGTGCAGGGTGGGCTCTGCTTTAAGACAGGCATGGCGGGAGGGAGGGATGGTCCTGGCTGCTGCTCTGGCCTTGTACAGTGCTCCTGCTATAACTAGTGAGCGAGAGGCGGTAGTATTGGTAATAGTGGTAGTATTGGCGGTGGTGGTGTTGGTGGTGGTGGTATTGGTGGTGGTGGTATTGGTGGAACTGGTATTGGTAGTTCTGGTGGTGGCATTCGTGTTATTGGTGGTATTGGTGGAGGTTGTGGTATTGGTGGTGGCGGTATTGGTGGTGGCGGTATTGGTGTTGGTGGTATTGGTGTTGGTGGTATTGGCGTTGGTGGTATTGGTGTTGGTGGTATTATTGGTGGTGGTGGTATTTGTGGTGGTATTGGTATTGCTTTGGTTGTGGTATTGGTGGTATTAGTACTGGTGGTAGTGGTATTGGTGGTGGTGGTGGTGGTATTGGCGGTGGTATTGGGGGAGATATTGGTGGTGTGGTATTGGTGGTGGTGATATTGGTGGTGGTGGTCATATTGGTGGTGGTGTTGGTATTGGTGGTGGGGGTGGTATTGGTAGTGGTGGTGGTATTAGTGGTGGTATTGGTGGTGGTATTAAGGGTGGTGGTGGTATTAGTGGTGGTGGTGGTAGTATTGCTATTGATGGTGGTGGTATTGGTATTTGGCAGTGGTATTGGTATTGGTGGTATTAGATTGGTGGTGATGGTGGTATTCTTGTTGGTATTGGTGGTGGTATTGATGGTGGTAGTTGTGGTGATGGTATTGCTTGTAGTAGTGGTATTGGTGGTGGTGGTAGTGTTTTAGTGGTGGTATTGGTATTGTTTTGGTGGTGCTATTGCTTTTGGTACTGGTGGTAGTTGTATTGGAGGTGGTGGTGGTATTGGCAGTGTTGGTATTAGTGGTGGCGGTATTTGTATTGGTGCTAGTGGTAGTGGAATTGCTGAAGGTGGTGTTATTAGTACTGGTGGTATTTGTGTTGGTGGTATTGGTGGAGGTATTTGTGGTGGTGGTACTCGTGATGGTGGTGGTGGTGGTGGTGGTAATTGGTGGTCGTGGTGGTATTGGTATTATTTTGGTGGTGGTATTGGTGGAGGTATTAGTGGTGGTGGTATTGGTAGTGGTATTGGTGGTGATGGTATTGGTGGTGGTATTGGAGGTGGTTTTGGTGGTACTGGTGGTGGTGGTATTGATGGTGGTATTGGTGGTTGTATTGGTGACCATAGTGGTGGTGGTGGTGTTGATGTTGGTGGTATTGTTTTGGTGGTGGTTTTGGTGGTAGTGGTATTGGTGGTGTCATTGGTGGTGGTTGTATTAGTGATGTTGGTATTAGTGATGTTGGTATTGGTGGTGGTGGTATTGGTGGAGGTATTGGTGGTGGTGGTATTGTTTTGGTGGTGGTATTGGTGGTAGTGGTACTGGTGGTGTTATTGGTGGTGGTTGTATTAGTGGTGGTGGCATTGTTGTTGTTGGTGGTGGTATTGATAGTGGTAGAGGTGGTGGTATTGATAGGGAAAGAGGTGGTGGTGATATTGGTGGTGGCGGTGGCATTGGTGGTGATGGTGGTATTGGTGGTGGTATTGGTGGCGGTATTAGTGGTGGTTGTGGTATAGCTGGTAGTGGTATTGGTGGTGATAGTTGTGGTGGTGTTGATGGTGGTGGTATTGGTGGTAGTGATATTGGTGGTGGTATTGGTGTTGATATTGGTGGTGGTATTGGTGGTGGTAATAGTGGTAGTGGAATTGGTGAAGGTAGTGTTATTAGTACTGGTGGTATTTGTGGTGGTGGTATTTGTGGAGGTATTTGTGGTGGTGGCACTCGTGGTGGTGGTGGTGGTGGTGGTAATTGGTGGTCGTGGTGGTATTGGTATTGTTTTGGTGGTGGTATTGGTGGAGGTATTGGTGGTCGTGGTATTGGTAGTGGTATTGGTGGTGGTCGTATTGGTGGTGGTATTGGCGGTGGTTTTGGTGGTACTGGTGTGGTGGTATTGGTGGTGGGGTGGTATTGGTAGTGGTGGTGGTATTAGTGGTGGTATTGGTGGTGATGGTGGTATTGGTGGTGGTGGTATTGGTGGTGGTATTAAGGGTGGTGGTGGTGGTGGTAGTATTGGTATTGATGGTGGTAGTATTAGTATTTTGCGGTGGTATTGGTATTGGTGGTGGTGGTATTGGTGGTGGTGATGGTATTGGTGTTGGTATTGGTGGTGGTGTTATTGGTGGTGATATTTTTGATGGTGGTATTGGTGGTGGTGGTATTGATGGCGGTGGTATTGGTGGTGGTGCATTGGTGGTAGTGGTATTGGTGCTACTGGTGGTATTGGTGGTGGTATTGGTGGGGTATTGGTGGTGCAATAATTCTGTGGTTCATATTGAAGTTGGTATGCCTTTTATTACGGATGTTATAAAACTAGCCCCACTTTCTTTTTGGTTTTTGGTATGGAAAAGGGATACCGTGAAACTGAATCAGGAAATTCTGAAAGATATAATGAATATGGCTCATGCTCACAAAATACCACAGCTTTCTTATATGAAGCAAAAATTAACCTCTCTACGTCTTGCTTTCCTATATTACACCTCTACTCTTTGTGTAGACTTCCCTAAATCCAGGTTGAAGGATATTTACCTACAGAAGGTCACACGTGATTGATGGGAAAGCCAAAGAGATAAACAGTCTGTAATATCTTGTGAAGGTATAATGCAGCTGTCAAATAACTCTCATGCTTATTTGGGGTTTGTTGAGTCTAATCAGCATCGCTTTATTTTGTCTAGATTTCGTCTTAATTGTATTCCTCTGATGCTGGAATACCCAGCTAATATATATTCTATTGGTTTGTTATCACCTTGCACCTGTAATGTAACATCATTATGATGTACTCCTATTACATTGCCTTAGTTGCTGGTACCCTTTTCTTTTTAACTCTTGATTGCTGCTATTGGTTAGACAAATGCACTTGCACTTTTCTTTTAAGAGTCTCATCCGGATTGTAACATCATTACAGGTGTACTCCTATGACATTGCCTTAGTTGCTGGTATCCGTTTCTTTTTAACTCATGATTGCTGCTATTGGCTAGACTAATGCATTCGCACTTCTTTTAGATGATCAACGTTCGTACTGTATTATTCTTATTGTAGTATTTTTATGATTGTTACATCTTAGTTAAATGATTGTACATTGTATTGCCTTTTCTTTTATTCCTTTTTAACCTTTAATTATCATCTGTACTGTAATGTTTTGTTGATGCACTTTTATGTACCCGAGTGGTGCGAAATAAGATTCGTCAAGAGGCGCCAAAGTTATTGGCAAAACAAAAAACGCTTTACCTATGGAAATTTTGGTTATATATATATATATATATATATATATGTATATATATATATATATATATATATATATATATATATATATATATATATATATATATATATATATATATATTTTTTTTTTTTTTTTTGGTGTGTATATATATAATAGATATTTAAATTTCAAACAAAACCACATTCACTGGATGATGTCATCAGTGATTTCATCAGTGATGTCATTTGAGATGTTGTCAGTGATGTCATCAGTTATGTCACTGACCATGTCATGAATGATGTAATATGTGACATCATCGGCAGTGTATTGCGGGAGCGTGAGTTATAGTTAGCACAACTAACTATAACGGAGGAATTCTCTATGGTTTTGTACGAGTGAAATGTCCAGCTAACTATAACACTCATGAAACCTATGTTTTTTTTAATGAATTTCAAAGGTTTTTTAAATGCTAATTCCTAACTATAACATCTCTGAAGCATGTTTTTTTCAGTGAATTTCAAAGGTTTTTTTAAATGCTAATTTCTAACTATAATGTCTCTGAAGCCTATGTTTTTTTCAGTGAATTTCAAAGGTTTTTTAAATGCTAACTTTAAAGTATTTTAGTAGTAGTTATGCCTATTTTTTTGTACAGAATTTCTACTGTTTTGTAACTGTTTATTTAAATGTATTTTATTTATTAAACAACACTATATATTTTTCTGAAAATTGCAAAAAAAATTAAAGAAATTTAAAACTGAAATATTTTTAATTATTTTGTTTTTTTTGTATTTTAATATCCAAACTAATAGTATAAAGAGAGATCCCAAACCGTTGACGTGAGTAAGCTCCGGATCCACAGCGCCAACCAGAACCCCGCATACAGCATTAGAAAGGTCAGGGTAAGCAGATGGGCATAGGCTATACATCAGCAAAACATATACTTTAGAAGGGCAAAATACGTTGTTTGACAAAGTAGTTCCTTGGAAGTAGCACCAGCTCTGAGGTGGGCATGTGCGTTCTGCGAGGGTGGGCGTGTGGGTGGGCGTGTGCATTCAGCATTCACCATTGTAACGTCTGAGATGCCTGCAGCATGAGAATAGCGTTGTATCACCGTGAGAAAAGCGTTAGAGCACGTCGTGAGGTGTGCTCCGCAAAGGTGGGCGTTTGCGTTAAGCATTCAGCATTGTAACCCATGGAGACGCCTGCAGCCTGAGAACAGCGTCCTATCACAGTGAGATTAGAGTTCGTGCATGTCGTGAGGTGTGCGTGCCGATCAGCGTTGGTGTGGGCGTGTGCATTCTGAGACGCCTGCTGCATTGTTAAGCGGGGGTGTCAGGTCCAACGGTCCTCAGGATCTCACGATGCTCTATGGGGTCCACCTCTCGATAGCCCCTGGGTCTGAATGAGAACAGACGCACAGGAATGATCGAGCGAGGGATAATCAGGAAGGCAAGGAAGGGAACAGCGGGGAAGGGAAGCTGAAACGAGAACAAGGCACCATGAGACAAGCACAGACGTTACTTGCAATACACTTGGTATTAACCTGTACCCCACCCTCGGGTGAACTGAATGAGTTATACCTGGTAGGAAATAAGTGGGAAGCTTTGCCTGGCAATCCAAAGGATGGAACGGGATTGTAATTCTAGAACACAAGAATTCTATGGTCAGTACTTCAAAGGCAAAGTTACTAGTACAATACACACCCCCTTATAACTACATACCAACATAGATGTGAATAGTGGCTTCAACAGGGGTCAGTATGGAAGGTAGCCTGCCAGGCGAAGCTCATAAGCCCCTGTTGTAAGAATTGAAGAAGGATACAACAATTATTGTCTTAACTCGCTACTTTGCATTGCCTGGTTACTTCACAAGACAATACATAGTGCTATACACAAGGAGTATCATACAAGTCCTGGATCCTGAGGTCATAGAAACACAGAAGCCAAGCAACATAAACAATGTCTCCGCTTGTCTGTTGAAACCACAGAAAATCGGAACCTTTGAGAGTACAACAAGTCTTCTTGCAGGTAAATTCGATATTCCCTCTATGAACCATGAAAATGAATGGAGGGCGGAGAAATAAACGATAGATCTGGAAGTCCGCAATCGGGTAGGACCCAGAGCAAGGAATGAACGGGCACAGAAACAGTGTTCACTTGAAACAGTCCCCAAGCCAGCAAACACTGTACGCGATGCCAGAAACCGGCTTGTCAATAACTAGAAAAGCGCTGGAGCCTCAGCCGAGAACTCCTCAGATAGGGGAAGCGCCAGCCGACGCCACCCCAATGTACTCACCAGCCAGGACTGAGTACACACACTAGAAAGGATACGCTGGAACTCACGATCTACTGCAAACAGCCACGGAACCAGAATCAACGGCGGCGCCTTCTGTTTCCTTGCCGGTAATGTTCTCTGCGCGTGTGACGTCATCACGCAGGCGTCGCGCGCGCAGTACCTGGAAACATGGGAAATGTAGTTGTTTGTGATTAGATCGCGTCTCAAGGCAGGGTTCGCGCCTAGCCTCCGCCGTGAGATCTAACAGGGGGGTAGCGTTCGGTAAGGTTTGCCATCGTACGTTGCCATCGTGTGTGGTGTATATGTGCACCACGCCGTCTTTGGGGAGTGCATGAAGCGACCAAGCCGGGACGGCTCAGAGGCAGTTGCACACTGTCGCTTTCGGAGAGGACAAACACGCTCAGCCTTCGTAGAAGCCATGACAGTACATTTTTCTTACCTATTACAACCATGCAGACATTCTTTTTTATACCCAGACAACGTCGGGACGGGCCGCTAGTACTAATAAAATAAAGAGGGAGCCCAAACATTTGAGGCGGGTAATCTCAGGAACCACGGCACCAATCACAACACCCAATACAGCGTTGGAAAGGGCAGTTGCAGCAGAAGGACATAGGCTATGCAGACGCCCACAATATACATTTAAAAGGTAAAAGAACCGTGCCAGCAAAGTAGTCCCTTGTGGGCAAGTCTGCGTTGTGCTGTGGGCGTGTGCTGGGGGCATGACAAACGCTGGGGGCGTGTGGTACGTTCCGCCCTTCATGCCATGTCTCATATCGTGTACTGTGGGCGTGTGCTGGGGACGTGGGCTTGGGGGGGATCGGTTTACAGAAAAAAAGCGAGCGTTGTGCCCAATATTTCATTGTTTTTTCTTCCCAGGTTCTGTACATTCCCGCTCCGGGTGTGCTTGCCCCGCGCTCCCAGTGACGTGCACCTGCTTTACTGTATGGAGGCTATTCCCAAGGGCCGGAAGGAGCGCAAACAGGGGCCATTGTGCAGGAAAAGTAATCTCGCCTTAACTTCCGGTGACGCCTGAAGAGCACACTGGAGATTTTCCACTTCTGTTGCGCACAGGCCTCGCGTCACGCCCATCCGGACACAAGGCCCACCTCCACAGAAATAGCAAGAAAGGGACTATCCCTCCCCCGGGAATATGTGATGATATTCCGCAAACCAACATACTGCATACCATCACTCCGCAATTTTTATAACGCAGGACTATTACTCCGCAAAGACATCATTTCTAAAACTTTTACAACGCATATGACTTTATCACGCATGCCATTATAACGCAAATGCATGTGTGGGAAAGGCATATACATTGTAAAAGTACATTATTAAAACATCAAATATATGTTTGTATATACGTGTATTTATATATATATATATATATATATATATATATATATATATATATATATATATATATATATATATATATATATATATATATATATATATATATATATATATATATATATATATATATATATTACCTACTGGCGGTCGCCAGTAGGTAGTTATAGTTAGGATTTTTTTCAATGTTAAATCTCAAAATTCTATTTGAAATAACTTTGGCGCCGGTTGACAAATCTGCCTGAGAATTTCCTCAAAATGGCCTCGTCGAGCTCCGGTCCTTCCCTGAAAATTTGGGGAGGATGCGTCAAGCGGGGGCTGAGATAAAAGGGGGGTCCCAAAACGTGTTTTCCCCATGTTAATTTCCATAGGGCGGACAACCTCACTTTTAGCCCGAAAGGCTGAATGGATTTTCACCAAACTTGGCAAAATTGTAGGGACTGGTAGCCCGATGTGCCTTTGCTATGTCTCAAGATATGTGCTTCAGTGGATTTTGAGTAATTTAGGCTCAAAAAAATATATATATCTATGGCAGCGCCCCGGTACGCGCTCCGGGGAGGGCTCCGGGCGCGCCACGCGACATGCGCGCAGAAAGCTGATTGGTTTTTGGGTGTCTGTAAACATTCAAAACAGTCCGGAGCGGCCGCCATCTTGTCTCTCGGTAAGATCGAGAGACAAGAGGTGGCAATAACGAAAGGGGAAATGAATAAAAGGGCGCAGGGTAGACACCCCCTGACCCCCTAGATTTGAAGTGGGTGGCTGAAAAGGCCCATATAAAGCAAAAAAAATAAAAATAATAATTTTCACGGGTTTAGCGCCCGGTACGCGAACCGGGCAGCGGAACAAAGAGAAAAAAAGAAAGACAGGGTGTAAAAATTTTAGCAATTTTGTTATAAATGGAAGGTAGTTCTGGAAAGAACTGTTTTTTTATTCTTTTTCTTCTTTTTTATTTTTTTTAATTAATTTTCTGAACAATGTTTTGATTTTTTTGGATTTTTGAAAATTATTTTGAGTGGTTTTAGTGTTTTTTTAGGGGAAATAACAAAAAAGCAGGGTTTTAACATGTCTCAACAGGAGCAAAAAAAATAAAAAGGATTCATTGTTTTCTCTTCTTGTTGCATTTATGATTTTCTCCAGCTCGGTTAATCGAAGTAATACTCTTTTCTCCATAAGAAATAGTTCCTCCACAATATATACAAACTATTTTGTAGTTTTCAAAAGGCCTCTGAATATTGTGGACCATTTCTCGGCCTTCTGGTCCGGCGAATGATGTTTGTCCACTGGAGGTGCTGGGGATGACATTTGGGGGGTTGGCAGCAAGATCCCTTACTTGTGCTTGGGAAAGATTATTAGGATGCCACCGCTCCATGTGGCGAATCATTGTATGATTCCCAAAGCTGTATTTCTTGTTGGGGTTGCCACGAGAAAGTACATGTTTACATATCAAACAAGACACCTGGGGTGCATTGACCTTCTTTTGTCCAGGTGGAATTTTAAAAAATTGCCATATGTAGTGCTCTTTAATATGGCTCTGCCTTGGTGTTTCTGGCAGGAACTGCTGCCTTACTTGCTCTTCCTCCTCCTCCTCTTCGTCCTCATTATCTTCCTCTCCACCAATGTCCAGTGTTGGAGGTGGTCCTTTTGGTGGTGGTGGTTGCTGAGAAGCACCAGCTGCAGCTTTTACAGAAGCCATTGTCAAAAACAGGTCTTGCTCTCTGAAAGTAGAAAGTAAGAATGAGGTAAAAAGGTGGGGGCTTTCATAATTTTGAAAAAAAAATGTTCTGAACCAATGAAAAGTGTTATTTTCAGGTCCCGCGCATTCGCAACACATGCGTATTAGGTTACGCGATGCTTACGCGGTGGCGGGCCCCACGTGACATCATATACGTGCTGGGGTGCGCTGGGAGCACGACTCCCGTGAAATTTTTTATGTTCTAAAATGATATGTACGTGTCTTTACTGAACATATTAGGGCAAAAGATTATCTAAGGTATGTAATATATTTCTACTTATAATAAACTTATATTATTTTTAAATATATTTTCGCGAAGTCACGCCGGGTGTGTGCTTTGTGAGCACATGGTGCGCAGATCCCATGTGACATCAAAAAAAAAGATTTGATTGGTTCATAACATTTCCCACTGTAACTATTGAAGGTCCCCACCCATTTTAATTATTCTGTTTGGAACAGTTGATGAGAGACATCTGTTCTTCTTCCAGAGCTGGTTTTGGAATTTTTTGATGTTTTTAAAAAATTGCATTGGAGAAATGGCATGTGGTTCGCAAGCTCCTCATCATTTTGAAGATGAAGATATCTTGGAGGAAGATCCACCCAAACAGAGGCCTGAATCAGTGGTATGGGAATTTTTCACCTTTCCTGCTGGAGAAAAAAGGTAAACGTAAGAAAAGTCACATGCCTGCTGTGTGTCAGGGTTCTGGTGCAAGGCAGTGATAAGAAATACTCCTGTGGAACAGCGAGTATGTATAAACATCTGTGAACCATTCAAACGAAGAATCTGGCACAAGAAGAAGTGAGGCGTGCAGCAAAAAATCCACCACCAGGCATTGCTAGCACTTCCGGAGCGTCTACTTCAGCACCACCTGTAAACATTCGCCCAGAATTTGCTTTTCAGCAGTAGCACTGCACTAAGTGCAAAACAATCATCTGTTATGGTGAACAGTCAGTGGACGCTATTTGTGCAGCTCAACGGAACCACAAATGCAATTTTTTTTTGCTTTTTTGTTTTTGGAATGATGTTGAATTCCAAAAGCTAACTGTTTACTTAGTTCCTTTTTTGTTCAATTTTGAAAAAACACCAAAAAAGTACAAAATTGTAAAAAACTACAAAAAAATAGAAAACAGAAGAAAAAAAAGTTCAGAACTACCTATCTGGTTTAAAAAAAGAACTATAATTGCATGGTAATGTCTAAAAGTTTGGTTGAATGTATGTGTAGAGCATGATTGACTGAAAGAATGCATTAGTACTGTATGGTGAATTTATAGGGGCAGATCTATGAGGAAGTGCTGCAGCATGACACTGCAAGCCCTTTAGCTGCACCGCGCTGCGGCACTTCTGAAGCATAGGGATGTGACATATTTATATGAATATTTCGCACGTCTGTGCCCCCTCTGCACTAGCACACAAACTGCAGCCATGCAGTGACGCAGGCACTCTTGGCCCATGGTGCAAGGATATCTGTGTCGTGGGGAGAAGGGACTACTTCCTGCACAAAAACAATCACTAAAGGCATTTTCCTCCTTCAATGTGTGCTGTGGAATGCAGCATGCATTTAAAGAGGAAAAAACGAGGGGAAATGAAAACATTTCTCCTTGTTGTGCCTCGCTACACCACCTCTAGGGTGGGACACCATTCACACGTGTCTCCAGATTTACACTTTCTCGTAAGTCTTGAGATGTGTTATTCCATGGGTGTTGTGTGGGAACAGTAACAACAATTTGAGAGAGAGGGAAGAGTAAGGGACACTCTCAGTCCCCCTGGTCAATCTTTATCAAACAACAAAAGAGTGTCGTGAAAAACGTATGTATAAGCACAGAAAACAGAGAAGGAAGGATCAACCTAAATGAATCACATTGGAAATCATTAGGAACCTGTGTAGTTTGTCCGGTAGTAGGAGACGCTAGGTGCCGAGCGGGTGCTAGGCATTGCGTGCGGTGTGCCATTGTTGCCTCCACCCCCCTCCCGAGACCTATGGGGTGTGGATCTTTTAACTTACAAACTACACAGGTTCCTCTAAACTGAGGCAAAACCCACAACTTGATGGTTTGTTTTTTGCACCCTTCAATTTTTACACCTGATTTTAACTTTCACGTCCTCTGGTAAGGGTGGGCCTTAGCGCGCCCACACCGCTGAGGTACACTACTAACGGTCCTGATGAAAGCCCAGTAAAATTACACATAAACGGGCAGAAACATGTTGATCCCACTCTAAGTGAAAATATCCAAAACATTATTTGGTAGATTTCCCAACACATATATATTTTTATTCATGTCAGGCTGACCATTGAATAAAACTTTTGTGTGGTACAGCCGTTTGACATTTTTAAATCACATTCTTTTGACACCATTGCCACGAATAACCAGCTCCACAGTACCTGGCGTTGTAGCACACCAGGGAGGCATTCGGCTTCTCCTGGTGGGCCCGATGATGAAGCATGTCACCACCCAGGGTGGTGAGTGAGGGCTTCCTAAGAAATCCCTTTGGCTTTAGAGCCATAGAACTAGGTCAGCAGAGCTGCTCTAGAGCCAGAGAACCAGGTCAGCAGAGCTGCTTTAGAGCCATAGAATCAGGTCAGTAGAGCTGCTTTAGAGCCAGAGAACCAGGTCAGCAGAGCTGCTCTAGAGGCGGAGAACCAGGTCAGCAGAGCTGATTTAGAGGCATAGAACCAGGTCAGCAGAGCTACACTAGAGGCAGAAAACAGGTAAGCAGAGCTGATTTAGAGGGAGAGAACCAGTTCAACAGAGCTGCTTTAAAGCCAGAGAACTAGGTCATCAGAGCTACTCTAGAGCCAGAGAACCAGGTCAGCAGAGCTGCTTTAGAGCCATAGAACCTGATCAGCAGAGCTGATTTAGAGCCAGAGAACCAGGTCAGCAGAGCTGCTCTAGAGACTAAGAACCAGATCAGCAGAGCTGCTGTAGAGCCAGAGAAACCAGGTCAGCAGAGCTGCTTTAGAGGGAGAGAATCCGGTCAGCAGAGCTGCTTTAAAGCCAAGGGACCAGGTCAGTAGAGCTGCTCTAGAGCCAGAGAACCAAGTCAGCAGAGCTGCTTTAGAGCCATAGAATCGGGTCAGCAGAGCTGCTTTAGAACCAGAGAACCAGGTCAGCAGATCTGTTGTAGAGCCAGAGAACCAGGCCAGCAGAGCTGCTCTAGAGCCTACGAACTACTAGGCCAGCAGAGCTGCTCTAGAGCCAGAGACTAGAGCCAGAGACCCAGATCAGCAGAGCTCCTGTAGAGCCAGAGAAACCAGGTCAGCAGAGCTGCTTTAGAGGGAGAGAACCATGTCAGCAGAGCTGCTTTAGAGCCAGAGAACCAGGTCAGCAGAGCTGCTTTAGAGCCAGAGAACCAGGTCAGCAGAGCTGCTCTAGAGCCAGAGAACCAGATCAGCAGAGCTGCTGTAGAGCCAGAGAAACCAGGTCAGCAGAGCTGCATTAGAGGGAGAGAATCCGGTCAGCAGAGCTGCTTTAAAGCCAAGGGACCAGGTCAGTAGAGCTGCTCTAGAGCCAGAGAACCAGGTCAGCAGAGCTGCTTTAGAGCCATAGAATCGGGTCAGCAGAGCTGCTTTAGAACCAGAGAACCAGGTCAGCAGATCTGCTTTAAAACCAGAGAACCAGGCCAGCAGAGCTCCTTTAGAGCCATAGAATCAGGTCAGTAGAGCTGCTTTAGAGCCAGAGAACCAGGTCAGCAGAGCTGCTCTAGAGGCGGAGAACCAGGTCAGCAGAGCTGATTTAGAGGCATAGAACCAGGTCAGCAGAGCTACACTAGAGGCAGAAAACAGGTAAGCAGAGCTGATTTAGAGGGAGAGAACCAGTTCAACAGAGCTGCTTTAAAGCCAGAGAACCAGGTCATCAGAGCTACTCTAGAGCCAGAGAACCAGGTCAGCTAAGCTGCTTTAGAGCCATAGAACCTGATCAGCAGAGCTGATTTAGAGCCAGAGAACCAGGTCAGCAGAGCTGCTCTAGAGACTAAGAACCAGATCAGCAGAGCTGCTGTAGAGCCAGAGAAACCAGGTCAGCAGAGCTGCATTAGAGGGAGAGAATCCGGTCAGCAGAGCTGCTTTAAAGCCAAGGGACCAGGTCAGTAGAGCTGCTCTAGAGCCAGAGAACCAGGTCAGCAGAGCTGCTTTAGAGCCATAGAATCGGGTCAGCAGAGCTGCTTTAGAACCAGAGAACCAGGTCAGCAGATCTGTTGTAGAGCCAGAGAACCAGGCCAGCAGAGCTGCTCTAGAGCCTACGAACTACTAGGCCAGCAGAGCTGCTCTAGAGCCAGAGACCCAGATCAGCAGAGCTCCTGTAGAGCCAGAGAAACCAGGTCAGCAGAGCTGCTTTAGAGGGAGAGAACCATGTCAGCAGAGCTGCTTTAGAGCCAGAGAACCAGGTCAGCAGAGCTGCTTTAGAGCCAGAGAACCAGGTCAGCAGAGCTGCTCTAGAGCCAGAGAAACCATGGCAGCAGAGCTGCTGTAGAGGGAGAGAACCAGGTCAGCAGAGCTGCTCTAGACCCAGAGAACCAGGTCATCAGGACAAATGTGAACTAAACCCCGGCGGTGTAGACACACTAAGGTCCACCCTAACCTAGGGACGTGAAAGTAAAAAATAGTGTAAAACAGTGCATGTAGAAGGAGAGCACTCCTCCTATGGTACTCCCAGTTTGGGAGACCTCAAGGTTAGAGTTTATGCACTTGAATGGTGAGTAGAATGTACACCATGGATCTCGGGAGGGGGGTGGTGGTGTAATTGGCACACCGTGGAAAAAACAACCTAGGCGGAAGTCTTAGACTGCCTACACAATGGTTACAGGACAAAAACTAGAAAAGGACAGTTTCCAAATAATTACGTGTTTTCACTAAACAGATTTATTATTATATAGAACAATTAAAATTACATGTATCAGAGAACAAAATAAAATTACATTCTTCAAAAGTAAAAATCACAATAAAATAACATTAATAATTCCTTTCACAATGACGAAAAAGTTGTGTGTCAAGTTGTGTGTCGACGCGTTTCGGCGGCCAGCGCCTTTCTCAAGACAAAGTACAACTTTCTAGAAATAAAAAACATAGTTTAGTATAACGTTTGACAAATTTCTAATTTGTAATAAACATGAATATATGCATACAGTTATTTGGTATAACATGCCTACTTTTAAATACAAAGAGGGAAACTGTACAAAAAAAGGCTAAGTCCTGTTATTTTAGGCAATATTAATGCTCTGTTAATGAGAGCGAAATACATTAGTAGCCTCTACTGCAGCTCAAAGAATTCATATATATCAATAATGAACAGCACTATCCAGTGATGAGGAACTTGATGAATGCAGAACATACAATATTACTAATTATTATCTACTACCCAAAGCAGAAAATGAATATGTAAAAACTTTTTTTGTAGGTTAAAAACTACATAGCTTGAAGATACAATGCTGATTACATAATACTAACTAAAAATGGACATGAAAATACATTGGATAGACATCATGTTTTATACTTCAGCTATTTTTGAAAACAATAAAGGCAGGGTTTAAGTATAAAGGGATAGATGAAGTGTAAGAAAAGTATAATATGATAAAGGTTGTGAAAAGATGATTTGATACTTTGGGCCAAATATTTATTACATAAATGCTTTATTATTTCATTGCATATTATCATTCATTTATATGTAGTCGAACCTTTTTTATTCGAAGGACCTTTCTAATTCTATTTATTTGTTGTTCACGTGAAGGCTTTATATCTAGTATCTGATATTAAGTTCATTGATAGCTTATTTTGCTTACCTACAGCTAAAACCAACTTGTAATAACGATGTTTATCTGTAGTTAAGGGTTCTATTCAGATCTTTGGGAAAGTGGAGGATTCACGTGGCAAAGGCGATGAAATTCTGCAATATTTTTATAAAAAAAAGGGTTCATGAAACACTGTATTTTGGCATAATTATCTTAGAAAATCAAAGTTATGTAAAATGATAACATACCTAGTCCAACCAGTATTTAATTCTTATATGGAACTGATGTCAATAAATATCTCGCTCTTTAGCACAACGAGGGATAAATAGATTAGCCTGTGGGGGATATAAGAAAAAGAATTTGTTTGAGGACACTAAGGTCCACCCTAACCTAGGGACGTGAAAGTAAAAAATAGTGTAAAACAGTGCATGTAGAAGGAGAGCACTCCTCCTATGGTACTCCCAGTTTGGGAGACCTCAAGGTTAGAGTTTATGCACTTGAATGGTGAGTAGAATGTACACCATGGATCTCGGGAGGGGGGTGGTGGTGTAATTGGCACACCGCCCTCGACGCCAGGCACCCACTGGAAACCTGCTTCTGCCCTCGAAAACCTGATCCCAAGAATGATCTTCGGGATCCGGTTTTCGAGGGCAGAAGCAGGTTCCCAGTGGGATCCATGGTGTACATCCTACTCACCATTAAGTGCATAAACACTAACCTTGAGGTCTCCCGAACTGGGAGTACCATAGGAGGAGTGCTCTCCTTCTACATGCACTGTTTTACACTATTTTTTACTTTCACGTCCCTAAGTTAGGGTGGACCTTAGCGTGTCTACACCGCCGGGGTTTAGTTCACATTTGTCCTGATGAATGCCTGGTGAATTTACACTGTTTAAAGGCAGAAACATGTTGACTGACTACTAATACTTTGGAAATAACCTAACAATTTATTTGGCCTATTTTTCCACACTTTAATTTTAACATTTCCAAGTGATCAAACATTAAATCTTTTTTTGATACACTTCAGACATTTTTAAACATCACCATCACTTTAAATCACTCACTTCACGTCTATTCACAAAAAACCTGCTCCGCAGCAAATCTGGTGTTGAAGCACACTGGGGAGGCACTCGTCCTCTCCAGTGGGGCCCGATGAAGAAGCATGTCACCAACCAGGTTGGTGAGTGAGGGCTTTCCATACATACCTGAGTGGGGTTGTGTATCCGTTAACATTTTTTTGCTCCTTTCTCTTATAAAATTTCTGTTTTGGACACTCTTTTCTTGTTGAAATAAGTATAACCGGGGACTAAGAGTGTTTCCGCATTCTCCCTACCTCTCTTTTTGTTGATTTGTACATACAGATATATGCATATGTATGCCTGTTATGTACATGAAAGTTTGAAAAACACTAATAAAAGCAAAGCTAAAACGCCACCTAATTACGAACAGAATTGCTTTAAATTAAACGAGGGCGAGACCTATTGCATTTTCAATGCTTGTTTACTTTGGTTCCATCAAGAGGGCATTCAGATGTGTCACACATTTGCCATACATTTTGAATGTTAGCACTCTAGTTTCTCATTAGATCACTGTAGTAAAGCTACTGCTCACCAGAGAATCAAAAATTAGCTAGCATTCGCACCAAGAATTTTCAATTCTATTAAGGACACGGAGGCGAGGATTATGCTTCTCTTTCTTTACTGTAAAAACACAGCAGCCAATAAACATACACTTCTTATATGAAAAACTAAATTGTCCATGATGCTCTGCATCAGTCACGTCCACTTTGCCCTCATAAGAGCCCTGGTAACAGTCCCATCTTCCTCTTTCTTTGCTCGAAGTTGCAAACTAAGTCCATGAAACCAAACTCGTTATCCTCCAATGTGGAAGTCAACCTGGAACTCAATTCCAACTTAAACCTTCAGACGACAGAAGCTGCCACTCATTCTTCTTGTCAGCACCTAAAAGTAGATATAAGGACAACCCGTAACTTCCGTTTAACACCAGCCAAAAGCTTTCATAACAACGGGTGGGTAAGCATAGTCAATACATTGCACAATGCTGGGTGGGATAATCCTCGCCTCCGTGTCCTTAATAGAATTGAAAATTCTTGGCGCAAATGCAAGCTAATTTTTGATTCTATTACAGGACCGGAAGCTTCGGATTATTCTAGTTTAACGCTTTATCAAAAACAACAGATGCTATATCTCCCACCGGCTTATAATAAAATTGTTTGAATGTCTACTCAGACGACCAATCAGCACAATGCATAATATCCTGAATGTTAGCTCCCAACAAATATGACTTTGATGCCATGGCACCACACACCAAATGTGCACCAAACAGTTGAACATCGACACCAGCCTCTTTCATGATAAGCTTGAGCCAACGGGCAATAGTGGCAGCGGACACAGGCTTAAATGGTTTTTGCACAGCAATCAAATGTTGGGTGACACCTGTCGGTCTCAGAGAACGAGTACATTCCCCGTAAGCTTTCAAGCATTGGACAATAGATAATTTGGCATTGCTAGGAAACGCATTATATTCAACATGCCTGGAGAGAGTTTTCGTACGACCAGTAATAGTAAAAGAAACTCCTTCCGGAGTAAATACTCTACCTGTAATCTCCAGTGCACGTACATCCGATGAGCATCTGCAACCCGACAAGCATAATAGCATAGCTAACTTTGCAAACAACTGCTTTCTCGAAAGCAGGTTGTTAGAAGGCCAACCATCGAAGAGTTTGATCACCAAGGAAACATCCCATAACCCAGAATACTTGGGTTTAGGAGGATTTGCTACTCGTATCCCCTTAAGAAGTTTGCATATGAAAGGGTGCATACCCACCGGTTGCCCGTCTATGTGGGTGTGCCCCGCGGAAATGGCCGACCGGAATTTATTCACTGATCTATAGGCCAGACCACCGGCCGCCTTCTCCGACAAAAAATTCACAATATGGGAAAGTCCTGCCTCCACAGGATCCAAGTCCCGTTCCACGCGCCAACCCAACCAGCTCTTCCAGACTGATGAGTATTGTTTCCTCGTGGACGGGGCCCAAGCTTGTTTGATGAACTCAGAAGCCGTTCCCGAAACTCCAGGCAAATCCCATTGTTGCCTGAAAGCCTCCATGCCATCAGTGATAGGCGCTGTGACAGAATCAGCGGGTGTTGTTCCACAAGAGCTCCCAGGAGAAGAGACTCCGACCAAGGGAGCATCCTGGGGAGGTCGCAGCACATCCCCAACAGGACCGGAAACGAAGATTACGACCTCCACAGAGGCGTCACTAATACCACCTCCGCTCTCTGCTTGAGAATGTGAGAAGTTACTCGTGGAATGAGAAGGAAAGGTGGGAATGCATAATGCACTGCCCCGACCAATCCTGTAGAAATGCATCCGTAGCTGTTGCCGCTGGATCCGGCCTCCAACTGAAAAATCTGGAAGTTGCCGGTTCAGCCTGGATGCAAACAAATCAATCCAGAACGGACCCCACAGGTCCTGTAACCATTGGAACATTCTGGGAAGAAGCTACCAATTGCTGTAATCCCTGAGAAGTCTCGAGTTCCAGTCTGCTATTATATTGGACTGTCCCGGAATGTATTCCGCTATAACCGTGATCTGACGATTGAGGCAGTAATGCCAGAAGTCCTTGGCTATCTCCACTAGCATGGACGATCTCGTCCCCCCTAGTTTGTTTATGTATTGCACCGCAGACACTTTGTCCATCCGAAGGAGAATGCAACATGATGTCTGCTGGGGGGAAAGAGTCAGAATTGCGAACAACCCAGTGAAGAGCTCTAGACAATTTATATGTAAGTCCAGCTCCTGAGGTGACCACCTGCGGCCTGTGAAAACACCACCGCAACACGCTCCCCAGCCCCAACGGCTGGCGTCGGATTCTATGACCACCTCGGGTTGAGAGACGAAAATGGCTCTTCCGTTCCATGCCTCTACGTGGCTCAACCACCAGCGCATCTCGTCTCTCACCTCCTGCGACAGAGGAACTAGGTCTGTATAAGCCAGACCTCTCTGAAGATGTTGTATCTTGAGCCTTTTGTAGTGCCCTGTAATGAAGTGAACCAGGAAATATTGCCTGAATGGACGACACCAACAACCCCACTACTCTGGCGATTGTCCTGAGCGAGACCATCTGCTTGCTGAGAAGTGACACAATCTCCTTTTTCAGATCCTTCAACATGGACTTCGGAAGGCTCAACTGACCCGTATGTGAATCGATCACAAAGCCCAGAAAGTCCGTCACCTGTGATGGAATCAGAGCCGATTTGGCCTGATTGATCACAAACCCTAGGTTCTGTAACAAGGAAATAGTCATCTGCAGATGTCTAGACACCAGCTCCGGACTGTGAGTCATGATCAGGATGTCGTCCAGATAAATTATCAAGCGCACTCCCTGCTCCGGGAGATGCGCGACCACCGGCTTTAACACCTTGATGAAGCACCAAGGAGCCGAGGAAAGCCCGAAAGGAAGGGGCAAATACTCGAACCACAGACCGTTCCATTGAAGCTGAAGGAAACGACGGTGTGGAGGATAAATGGGAATGGACAGGTAAGCATCTTTGAGATCTAGCCTGACCATCCAATCGCCTTGCTGCAGTAAATCCGCACACAGATGGATTCCCTCCATCTTGAAATGGCTGTAAACCAGGAAGTAATTGAAGTCCCTTTAATTCAAAACTAGCCTCTGAGTTCCACCTTTCTTTTGAACTAGAAAGATATTGCTGCAAAACCCCTGTGGACTGTACTCGCACACTGCAATGGCGTGTTTTTGAAGCAATTCCTCTATTTCGCTTTCTATAAAAACTCTCTCTTGTGGGGAAAAATGGAGAGTCCTCGGGGGTGAATCCTGCCTGGGTGTTTCGTAAAGCTCTAAGCGAAACCCTTGCACTGTCTGTAATACCCACGCGTCCTGAGTGAGAAGACACCAATTGTGAAGGAAAGACTGAGTGCGACCCCCCAATGGTAAAGGAAAAAAGTCTAGTGCGCTCACCTGATGAGTTCTGGGCGTGGAAACCAGCTCTGTTGCCACCTCCATGGAACCTGCCTTTGGAGAAACGTTGCTGAGTGGGATAAAAGGTGCCACCTCTTGTGGAGTCCCATTCTCCTCTACCAAGTCTGTAGTCACCTCTGGGGGGACCCTGGTTGGAGAAGCGGCCTGGCGAGCATCCCCTGCCTGGCCCGGCCTTGTTAAAAAGGCCCTGTTGAAACACGCGTTTAATGCCTGACTTCGCCTTATCCAGTGAGGTGAACGTGCCCACGTATTTAGACACATCTTTTACGAAGCGTTCACCAAAAAGGTTGCCTTCGGCCAGAGGCCCTGGTTCTGCTGCCGCTAGGTCTGTCAGGTTAGTGTCCATTCTCATAAGCAGAGACTTGCGACGTTCTGTGGAAATTGCACAGTTCGCATATCCCAATAAACAGATGGCCCTTTGAGTCCAACCCGCAAGAATATCGGGGTCTACAGGAGTGTTGGCTTCCTTGGCCACTAAGGCCATCTCCAGAATCTTTGCAAGCTGGCCAACCACATCCAGCATCTTGTCCTGACATCCGCGCCAGGCGCGGTCGATCCCTTTCTTAGGGTCCTTAGCGAATTTCTTTAGGAATGTGAGCAAGCTAATATCAATCTACGGGGTTTCGGCGACCTTATGGGCCAGGTCGGGTCGGGGACATTCCAACCTGAGACGGTTGCGAACCTCCTTATCAAACTCTTTCCTAAGGTTTTCTTGGAGATACTCCGCCACTTCTGGCGCTGGGACCCAATCTGAAGATCTAGGGTGAATAATCTCACTAGGGTTGAAATTAAAAGGGGTATTAACCGGAGTCCCTGAACTGGAAGAGGCAACTTTCTTTGCCTTTTTCTTGGGAGGGGCCTCCTCATCGGTGTCGGTAGTGTCAGTGCCAGTAGTGGTAGTAGTGTCTGTGTTAACGTAGACTTTTTGCTTACTCTTTGCCTTGCCGCTAGAAGCGTACGCATGGTCCTGGGCAGACGCCGGGGGCAGTGAACCTAAGGCACTAGCATGCGGCCATTGACTGTCCTTAACTGACTCATTAGCTGATGGAGTACCCTTGCTGGATTTATCCTTAGTGAACCCATGACGCTTTGCAAAACTTTCAAGCCGCTTTGTTATAGGTTTAAGAGCAGCTGCCAATGCTTGTTGCATAGTCCTGGGTACTGCGCTCTGAATTGCCCTATTAACTGAGGACTGGACCGAAGCGTCCAGGGCCTCCACAATCTTGTCTTCAATAGCAGCCCCAGGCTGTTCATCATAATAGCCATCCTCTGCCTCCTCATCAGATTGCACCCACCCCTCCATAGTAACACCACAGTGGGGCTATGGAATGATCAATTAGAACACAGAAGGAGGAAAGTCCAGGTGGAGTAATGGGGGGTCAGCCCAGTTGCACACAAATATGTATAGAATTTTAAGGTACCTAGACCCCCTCAGCAAAGCTGTAGTCAATTGTTGCAGCCAAATAAACCTTATATGGAGTGTGTGCTCACTCCTTAGTGCACTATTATTGCAGCCAGTAAGGCGTAAACTCCACCAGCAAACCAGGCGCGAACAAATGCGGTGAAAAACACCGAAAACGGGCCCGATCCGGCGTGCGCAGCCCGCCAGCCCAAAACTACTAGAAACCAACCCAATGGGCGTGCGCGCTGCGCACGTTGGCCAGATGGTTACAGGCTCCAAAAGCGCTCTGGGCGATGAGGGAAGCCCTGCGCGCACAGCGTCGAAGAGCGACCGAGGAAGTCAGCCTAATTAGCCGCCCACAGCTCGGTACCAAGACGCGCTGCTTCGCGCGACCTAACAAAGGGCAGAGCAGAGCTCTGATGTAAGGCGCAGCGTGCCCTCCACAAGGCTGAATACAGCCGCTAAAAGACCGCACCTAAAGCAAGTCCTGAATGTAAAATGAATCGGACATAAATGAACCAATCAAAATCCCAAAACATTAATCAACTCTACAATGTGAAGCGCAGCGCGCTAATATCACAAAGCATAATCACTTTATAATGCTGATAATACAAGTATAACAACGTTATGAATAATCACAATCAAGTAGGGTACTTATCTCTTGCCGTGAACAGCAAAGAAAGAGGAAGATGGGACTGTTACCAGGGCTCTTATGAGGGCAAAGTGGGCGTGACTGACGCAGAGCATCATGGACAATGTAGTTTTTCATATAAGAAGTGTATGTTTATTGGCTGCTGTGTTTTTACAGTAAAGAAAGAGAAGCATAATCCGAAGCCTCTGGTCCTGTAATAGAATTCTGCTGCTGATATTCAAAGTGCATGTTTCAGTCTGCATGTTAGAATTTTTAAATGAAAGAAGAAGATTTGAGAAGTCAAAATGTGCCCTCATTTTTCTTTCTGCAGCACTAATCATAAAGTCTATGGCAAAATGAAGTCCCTCATTTTGTTCCTTTGCAAATTAAATGTTTTAAGTGTTACCACTTTATTCCAATCAAGATGGCTTCAGGTGTTCCATACTTTTGTCATAAGTAAGACTGTTAGCACTCTAGTGGTTCTTTATGACACTCTGGGTCATTCTGTCATTGGGCTATACTTGGGCTACATCTGGGTGATATTTGTGCTACATTTGGGCTCTTTTGTCTCTGGCGGCCATCTTGGGAGACTTATTTTGTTATGAAGTTTCCCAATTTCCTCATTTACTACAGTCTCCTCAGTAGGAAATACATTCAGATGTGTCACACATTTCCCAAATTCTGAATATTAGCACTCTAGTTGCTCATTAGATCACTGTAGTAAAGTTACTGCTCACCAGAGAAGTCTGCTGCTGGTATTGAAAGTATGTGTTTCAGTCGGCATGTCAGAATTTATTTTTAATGAAATAGAAGAGGATTTGAGAAGTTAAAATGTGCCCTACTTTTTCTTTCTGCAGCACTAATCATACTTTCTATGGCACAGAAAATATGCTCTCAGATTAGCTTATAGATCACCTTCCAAACCGCATTGGGAAAAGCAGGAGAAAGTAGTTTTCTCTCAAACATGATTCATGATATCATCAGTGATGTCATGAGTGATGTCACTGACCATGTCATGAGTGATGTAATATGTGACGTCATCAGCAGTGCATTGCTGGCACGCAAGTTATAGTTAGCTTAGCTAACTATAACAGAGGAATTTCAAAGGTTTTGTATGAGAGAAATGTTCAGCTAACTATAACATGTGAAACCTATGGTTTTTTCAATGAATTTACAAGGTTTTTTAAATGCTAATTCCTAACTATAACGTGTGTGAAACCTATGGTTTTTTCAGTGAATTTCATAGGTTTTGTAAATGATAATTTATGAATGCATTAATTATTATGTCTTTCTTTTTATACTAATTTCTTATATTTTTAATATACATATTTATATTTATTTTATTTTTAGATTATATTTCATATTCTTATTATAAAATAATAACAACACTAAATTGCAAAGTAATTTTTGAATTATTGCTTGACGTCGGTTGCAAGTATAACACAGCTCCAGCAATTCTCTTGCGGCCCTATGCTCACAATGCTGTATCAATCCTTACACCTGCTTCAAGCACGTGGAAGGTTTTGACGCAGCATAACCTCAAACGTCACTGAATAAAATGTTATACATTTCACTCAGTCACTTTTAGGAGGCCTTGCTGCACCCCCTTCTGCACAAGAAAGCCTCTTCTGGCGCAGCGTTTTACAATATAATACACCCTCCAGATGCGTCACATTGTTAATAGCACACACCATGGCACATCTTTTGTACCACCGCTGTGTCACAAAAGTGACGCAACAGGTGTGTAAAAGAGGCACAAGGGGATTGTAAATCCGCCCCTAACACATAAAAATTCACCCAGGCACTTTCACCAGCAGCGCAAATTGAAACATAGACTAGCAACATATTTATGTACATATGATACATCCAAGTGCTTCGGACATACTACAGTATACTATAGATAAACACCTTATAAATTTATGCTGTAGCAGTTCCTTATAGTTCTGCACTTTCACATTCTCCATACACTAGTAACATATTCATTCATTCCTTTATGAACTACATATTCATTCTGACAAACTTTTACACACTAACATAGAAATATAGTTCTTTCTCTGACCAGTGAAGGTAGTTCTAAAAAGAACTATTTTTTTTGTTTTTTTCGTGTTTTCTCAACAAATTCCAAGCGGAACAAAAGAATGAAAAAAAGAACAACTAATGTCGAGGACAGCAATGATCCTGCATCCTGCGTTTCATCAAGTCTATAGACTGTTCCGCATAACACAAAAGTTTATCGCAATAAATGCATAGAATTTTAACTTTAGCAAAGTCAGAATCAATATGTGGGTGTGGACTGCTTGCTGAAAATCCTGCTGCCGCAGTTGATTTGCTTGGTGTAGCAGCAGGTGGGTTCTCGTGCAACCTCCGTCTTGCAGCTCAAGCAAAGTTTATGGGGTGCAAATTCTTCACGTGTCGCACCATATTTGCTGTGCCAAAGGAGTACTTTTTACATGGATCACCCCTTGAAGGAGTTGTTTCGCAAATTTTACAGGTTACTTTTGGAGCATTAACCCTTTTTTGACCTTCTGGAAAAGTGAAAAACTTCCAAATTAGAGCTTCTTTCCTCTTCTTTGGAGGTTCTTTAGGAATGAAATCTCCCTCTTAAGAACTGCCGGAAGATGACTCCATTGCTCTTATTATTGTGACCTTCCTTCTATTTGAGAAGATTCTCAGAACAATTGCTTCTTCTTAGAAAGTCAAAGACGAATAATTATAATGGGACGGAACTTTCAACAGTCGCAATAGGAAAAGTTATGAACCAATCAAATCTCTACTTCTTAAGTCACATGGCTTTGCGTACGCTTATGATGCGCTTGCGCAACTCTTTCAATGCGAGTAGGCATGATCTTCTACCACGATTTCTGTGATTCTTTTTAAAAGTAATAAATGATTATTACAAGTATTAAAAAAAATCATAGTTATCCCAAATGTCTGCCCTTAGTATCTACATTAAATACATACATGTTTTAAACCAAGTAGAAATATTGCCCCCTTTCGCATACAGAACGCCGTACATGACGTCACACCGAAGCTTTAATGCGCCACGTAACATCAAAGCATATTCGTACTGTACACTCTGAGTATAATAAGCAGTACAAACTATGGTGCGATCACCTTTCAGTGACAAATCAGAGCTCAGGGCGCGCTAAGGAGAATGATTAGAAGTGCTGACTCATTGCAGATCCGATTCTGGGCCTGCCTCTGCGTACATTATAACACCGCCCCCATCTCTCTCTGTTGTTAATTGTTAGTGCACACACTCATACTTGCATATGCACGGTGCACGCCCGCCCACACTACACACATGCCACCACCAAGCATGCTTGCTATCATTTAGCCTGGAAACCAATACATTAGCCAATGGGATGTCCCCCAGGGCCATCATTCTTGCAGACCGTGAAAACGCTACTAATAACGGCCCAGGGCTTGGTTTCGTCAGCCCCCGCGGTTCCCATATAATGCGGGCACTGACGTGAGCACACCCTCTTTTGCCTGACCCTGCTGCGATGACACACAGACTGTCGAAAACACCCCAGACTCAGTGAAACCACAGCCTTTCAAGACACAACAAAAGACAACAAAAACAAAGGTAAGAGAAGACGTCACAACATCAGCCTCCACTGTAGATTGTTATGCATAATACTATTTTTTTATCCTTCATATGGCTTTCCTACCCCTCAATGGTTTTAAATTGTACTTACATAATTGAAATATTTCTTTATAAGTCACTAGGTCCTATACACCTCTAATCTTAAAAATTGTGCATGCATACATTTCTGTGTCGTATTTCTGTACTACGCCACGTGCTTAGGCCTCTATTATTATTATTAATTGGGCGTCCATGGTAGTATTTTCTTTCTGCGTCACGAGGAAGTCCCAGGCCTCTATTAACTTATTGATCTTCCTTTGTTTGCTGGAGCTACAACAGTCTTAACTACGGAATATTAGGAACCCACATTAAAATTCACTTTTCATAGTAGTTACGCAACTCAGTTTACAATGACTAATCAAAATGTCCTTTTGTTTCCTTCAGCAAACATCGTTCAGAAGCAACCACGGCCTATCAAGCAACAGCAATGGAATTCTCTGCAACTTATTGAATATACTTTGACGTATAGAAGCAGAGTTCAAGTGGAGTGGTGAACTCCGGTGGCCGCACTCTTTATACAAGTACAGCAGCCTAGATCTCCAAAGCCTTCATAGGAACGCATTAGAAATAAGTCGGCATAACGGGCGTCAGTAACGCAGTAGGCACTTCCATATAGACACCACTTGAACGCGGCACTATAACAACTGAAATATACCAGGTACACTGCACTCATAAAACTGTAGTGTTAGCTTTATTTGTGAAACGAGAGAGGGCCATATTATCAAGTCTTGGCTACAAAATTATCGCCACTTTATCGGCAACAAACTGCCGCTAAAGTGGCTATAATGGGTTTGACCTATAATTACCTCCGAGCAATGACAACAGATAGGTTACAACAGTGCCATATTATCAAGCCTGGGCGACAAAATTATCGCCACTTTATCGGCAGGAAAGTGGCGATAACGGGTTTGATAATATGCTCGATGGAATTCCAATCGAAGCTCATGTTAGATGTGAAGGACATCAGACATGAGCTTCGATTGGAATTCCATAGAGCATATTATCAAACCCATTATCGCCACTTTAGCGGCACTTTCCTGCGGATAAAGTGGCGATAATCTTGTCGCCCAGGCTTGATATTATGGCCCAGAGTGCGTACTGTACAGCAGTTTCTTTTTAAATTCTATAATTACCTCCGAGCAGATAGGTTACAACAGTCTGAAAAACAGATCTACAACCTTATTACGCCACTTTTGAGTCACTTGTAACATGGTTAAAGTGATGCAAGGAGCTTGTAAATCTACATCTCACTTTTCAATAAAAAATCTCAACTCCAGACTCTGCGACCCAGTTTTAGTGTTGTTTTCTCTCTCTCTTTCTCTCTCTCTTACTCTCTGTGACATCATTTCTTTTTCTCTCTTAAACTTAGACACTGCTCTCTGCTTAAGCATGTAGAAGAATTGTTGAAAGCAAGTTGTCAATCCAACTCCCTGAAGGGTTTGGTCGCAAGGTTTATACAACGGTAAGCGCAGAGGCCTAGATCTACAAATCCTTCATAGGAATACATTCGAAATAATTCGGCATAACGGGCGTTAGTAACACAGTAGGCACTTCCATATAGACACCACTTGAATGCGGCTCTATAACAAGTAAAATGTACCAGGTACACTGCACTCATAAAACTGTAGTGTAACTTTTGTTTATGAAAGGAGAGAGGGCCATATTATCAAACCTTGGCAAAAAAATTATCGCCACTTTATCAGCAGCAAACTGCAGCTAAAGTGGCCATAATAGGTTTGATAATATGCTCTATGGAATTCCAATCGAAGCTCATGTTAGATGTGAAGGACATCTAACATGAGCTTCAATTGGAATTCCATAGAGCATATTATCAAACCCATTATCGCCAGTTTAGCGACACTTTCCTGCCGATAAAGTGGCGATAAAATTGTCACCCAGGCTTGATATTATGGCCCAGAGTTTTAATGTTTTCTCTCTCTCTCACTCTCTGTGACATCATTTCTCTTTCTCTCTTAAACTTAGACACTGCTGTCTGCTTGGACGTGTGAAGTGAAGTTGTGAAGTCTACTTCCGTATGTGTTTGGCCGCAAGGTTTATACAATGGTAAGCACAGAGGCCTAGATCTAAAAATCCTTTATAGGAATGCATTAGAAATAATTCGGCATAACGGGCGTTAGTAACGCAGTAGGCACTTCCATATAGACATCACTTGAACGTGGCACTATAACAAGTAAAATGTACCAGGTACACTGCACTCGTAAAACTGTAGTGTTAGCTTTATTTGTGAAACGAGAGAGGGCCATATTATCAAGTCTTGGCTACAAAATTATCGCCACTTTATCGGCAACAAACTGCCGCTAAAGTGGCTATAATGGGTTTGACCTATAATTACCTCCGAGCAATGACAACAGATAGGTTACAACAGTCTAACGAACAGATCCACAACCTTATTATGCCACTTTTGAGTCATTTTTAACATGAGTAAAGTGACGCAAGGAAAAAATCTTAACTCCAGACTCTGCGACACAGTTTTAATGTTGTTTTTTCTCTCTTTCTCTCTCTCACTCTCTGTGACATCATTTCTCTTTCTCTCTTAAACTTAGACACTGCTGTCTTCGACGTGTAGACATGTAGAAGAATTGTTTAGAATAAGTTGTGACACCAACTGCCTGAATTGTTTACCCGCAAGGTTTATACAACGGTAAGCACAGAGGGCTAGATCTACAAAGCCTTCACAGGAATGCATTAGAAATAAGTCGCCATATCGGGCGTCAGTAACGCACTAGGCACTTCCATATAGACACCACTTGAACACAGCACTATAACAGAACTGTAATGTACGAGTCACACTGCACACGTAAAACCGTAGAGTTACCAAAACTTGTAGGGCCATAGTATCAAGAACGGCGATAAAATTGTCGCAGTTTCAGCGACAAGAAACTGCTGCTTAAGCGGCGATAATGGGCTTGATAATATGCCCTTGTAAATTCCCATAGTAGCCCAGGTTAACACCAGAACCTGCACTGCTATGGGAATTCAGAACAGCATATTATCAAGCCTATTATCGCCACTTTAGCTGCAGTTTCCTGCCGCTGAAACCGCGATAATTTTATCCCCGTAATGCTTTAGCTCATTTACTCACATTTACATAATATACATAATACTAAACTCTAATTTTCTTTTTTCTTTTGCAGATTACCAATCGGACACCTTTTGGAATCCATTTCACAATTTGTTTATAACATTGTTTAAGTTATTTTTCCAGTTCTAATATAGTTATAATTGAGTTTTGTTTATATTTCTTGTTTAATAAAAGTTAATTACTATCATAGAAATGAAAATTGTAACACCGGTCTTTGATAATATGCACCTAAGTTTACTGGTCAAAAAAAGAGCACTGAGTCATATTTTCCACAAAAGGCGATACATTATTGCCGCTTTTATTGACAGGAAACTGCCGATAAAGTGGCGATAATAGGCTTGATAATAGGCCTGTGGAAAATCGTTACGGTTTTGGTGAACATCGTCTGCGCCATCTTGCCTTTTTTTCCGATGCCACACTTTTTGTCATACGCTCCCACCATTTTAGCTGTTTTTGATCAGAACCGCTCTCTGCACGTCCCTGACCCCCAACCCGGTTCTTCACCCTCGCCAGCGCCCCCATGTACTAGTCACCCCCGCCCTCACATACCTTGCGCATAAGCGGCAGCCATTTTAAGCACCATGGCCTCCCTGTCCCTCGCTGATAGCCAGCGCGTCTCACTCTCTCTTAACCTCACAGGCATCCCCCACACGCCGACAACCCCCTCGCTCTCACATGCCTTGGGTCATAAACCCCTCTTCAGCGCAGATCTGCCTCAGAATCCCATCCTGTTCCCAGCGCGACACCTCCCTTCATTCCTTTCATGGTCTCGGGCCCTTTGATGCAAACCCCCTTTTCCTGTGTGCCCGTCTGTCTTCCTTGTTCCCAAGCCACCACCTGGCCCTGCGGATACTGTTTATTACCCCGTACAGTAGGAAGCCTCCCCTCCCCATCAAAAGACCCTCGAGCCGATCAAAGCCCCCCACTCTATGAGATCCGATCAAACTCCACACATTCCGTGAATCGGCGCAATGTCCAGCTGCGCGATAATCATTACCTGTTGTGACCGGGGTGGGGAATTCAACTGTAAATGTATGTGGGAACGGGCCTGAAGGGGAGATTCCGAGGATGTTCTTTCACATATCAAAGTGTTGCAAGAATGTGTTACGTGCAATAAAGATCATAAACCTGTGTATAAGAGGCCAGGCCTCAGAGATGCGGTTAGAGCACCTCGTGACGATACTTGCTGTCCGAATTGATGTGTTCTCCTCCGGAGAGAATAAACCCTCATTTCCTGCCTTTCAGTCTCCAGCGCCTGCTTCTTCATTGATTAATATTGGTGGGTCATTGAGGCGACACCGCCGGGCAACACTAAAGGGTCTTTGGGTCACTGGTTGTCTTTGCACCCTTTTACAATTGGCGTCCCAAGCGTGGGGCCCATCAGCGACTCGTGGATCCAGTGGGAGAGGTCCTGACGACAGAGTGAACGACTGCAACGATCGGAAGGTACCCTGTCCGATAGACCCTCGTCTGACAGCCGATCATCCGAACTTCACTGGTTCCGAACAGACCTCTCTCGAGTAATCTACGGTCCTGACTGGGAACCATCAGGAGTGCCACGAGGAGTACGAAGAGAAGAGGACGATCGGGCGCTGGATTCGGAAGACAAGAAACTGTCCATACGGTCCGGGTAAGGTCGTGTAAACACGACGAATTGCGAAATGATTGATGATTGATAAAAAAATACTAGTATTACTTTTTGTTAATTTATTTGGAGTTTCGCTGTCGGCAAACGGAGAAACAACCGGCTCTCTCTTTGCAAACAGTGAAGGATAGATAACGCACCCGTCGTGCCTATCTTTCTCCCCCACTGATCAATTGCCCCTCCCCATTGATTAACTGTTACGGATCATTTTTCTGGAGATTCTCTGTCTGCAAACAGGAAAGAATAGGTCCCCTCTTTGCAGATAGTGAAAGGGTAGGTGACGCAGACCTTTGCGGGCCTACTTATTCTCCCCATTGACCATTTTTTATTTTTTATTTATTTATTGACCTAACACTGATTGCCCGATATTGGTTCTTGAGGTATTCACTGCCTGCAAACAACGTAGAATAGAAATATTCTGTCTAGTCTTTGCACACAGTGATAAGATAGGTAGTGCTGACTATTGTCCCCGTTGTGACCCGTCATGCCTGTCTTCTCCCCACTGATGGATAGCTGGTTCAGCCCGGACCGTTTATTAGAGGTGGACCATCTAGCCCCGCTGGAAGGCACCCCTAATAAAGACATGTTCACAAAGTATGGATTAATTACCATAGCCTATAGTAAGCTATGGCACAAGTATACCAAAGCAAACCAAGAGAAACAGTGGCCACTGATAGGATCCTTCGATTTAGACAAAATAGAAACGGTAGAAATAGCCCTTCGTAATAATAAGACAACGCCTATTATGCTCGATAGTCTTGGTATGTGGCGCAAAGAAGCTACGCAACGAAAGGAAAGAGACGAAGTCAGAGTAGGTAAAGAAACGCGGCAGACAACCCTCCAAACGTCTGGTAGGCAAAAGGAAGGGCCAGCGACGTCACAGTTCCGAGGATTAGACACAAAAAGAGAACGGTGTAAAGGGATGTGCCGACAGGACAACCCCGAGACACAACGACCCAAAAGTAATCCCCCGACACTATGCACAGGACGAACAGATTTAAGGCAAAACCAATGTGCTTTTTGTAAATGTCTCGGACACTGGAAAGCCCAATGCCCGACTCTACAGAACATAGGTAAGAGCGGAGGGTCGACAGAAATAACAGGCCGGCAGAAAGGGAAAAGGCACGAGATAAAAACAAATCAGACTAACACGGACAGGACGGATAGAACCACCACGTTTGATTATGCTCGATGGCACAGATTTCGTCAGACCAATTTCAACGACATGTTTGAGTTCTGGGACTGATTGCTCCCTGTTGCCCCCCCACTCTGAAAAACAAAAGCAATTACAGGCCTGCGTAGACAACCCCCCGTTAGAAAAAGGACTCAAGGAAGCCAAGCATCTGTTATATAATTTAGGATTTAATTACGATAAAGATAACACACAACTAACGATAAATAGAAAAACTAGTAAAACATTCTTTAAAGTAAACTGTACTAATAGGAACAATACAAAACATATTACGCTCACTCCGGAAGTTCTCAAAATGTAACAAGTCAACGGTCCCGCCCATCCGGAAGGTGAAACACACAGCACGTGTGGGGCGGGGCCAGCCATCAGCCATAGACCAAAAGAAATCGCCGACGAGAAGGTACAGGAGGCTCCATGGGCCGACATGAAATGGTCTTCCCATACTCTCCTTCCTGGGGTGACGTCCCCCGGGCCACGAGTAGGGAGGGGGCGGATGCAGGTGACCCCCTCCCTCGTATCTCCTGGTCCGGCCATCACGAATTCCTCCATCGAACTGATGCAGGGTGGGCTGGGAGGGAGAGGCGACGCGGACGAACCTCTCCCACCTCCACAGGTAGGAGGTCTCCCAGCCCTGGCCCGGCGCCGAAGTCCTCCAGCCGGGCGATGGACCCATACTTGCGCAGCACAGAACATGCAGTGTCCAACGGGCATATATTTGCGCAGCACCGAACATACAATGGTCCCCCAAGAGTCGGAGTCAGGGGTGTAGGGTGGTCATCATGTGCACCCCTGATTCGAAGGGACGGCGTGGGATGCGCTGGGAGAGGGAGGCGGCGCGAACGAGCCTCCCTCACCTCCCCAGGTGGAGGCTCCACAACTGCACCCTGGCGCCCCGAACCAAATGTCCTACTCCAACAGCATGGTGTTCTGTCTTTGTCGCCACAAGAAGTTTCTTCCACTCCTGAAAGACACGACGAAGGGCGGCGGCTGCAGGGTCTCAAAATGGCGTCTGGGCCCTCTGGAAGGCGGGTCTAGGCCGCTGGAGTAACTTTGTCCGGAATTGCAACTCGGGCACTTGCCCACCTGGGCACAAGCCCCCACCTTCGACAACATCCCCACAGCTTTGAAGATTCTACCAAAGTCCCGGGAGCCCTCGGCCCCTACAGGCTTCCGGAGGGGAACAACTGCATTAATCACTAATGAAATAACCACTACACAGCCACAAGATGGTGGTGCTCTCGTGTCAGCGCCAGCTTCAGTCTGAACCACCCAGGAACATTATGGGCTAACGAACTCGAGTAAGTTCCGGCTGAACATCAACGTGACCCGGTAAGAAAGATTCTACCTCCCTCCCCTTTTTGATTGACGGTCCACACCACCAGCCCCTCTGTTAGCACAGGTTTTTGAACTGCCGAAAGGGACTCTGGTCCAACCGCCAATCGTCGGAGACATTTTGCCCCTGATGCTACTTCCGGACTAAACCGGCCTCGCCCAAAATGGCGCCGGTATCAATAGGAACTAACGGACACCTCGTGGTGTTCTTTAACTAATGAGACTCGATGTACTAAGATATATATGTGAACCTTTGCACACTTGACGAAAAAGGGAGGAGGGTTCACTTGGCGAACATTTGAAAGGGGTCCCGTCAAAATGTTGATTTCCATGAACGATTTATTTTGATATTTATTATAACTGGTACATAACGTCGCTTATGATGCACACCCACGGTATACATCTAGGAAATGTGATTACAATGAGGTTGACTGTGTTTCCATTTATGAACTGAAATGCCCCTGATCCCTCATCACTTAATGAGACGTTTTTAGTTACTTGCAAATAATTAATTAGGCCTTTTTAACATGTTCTTATGCCGCAAAATAACCCCCCCTACTGTATGTGCTTCCACCGTCGCCATGTCCGGCCAAAATATGATTGCACTCTCACATTTTACGTACTTATCGATTATGCAAATAAAGGTTTTCCAAACTATGAATGGGTATCACATACTTTTGTAAAAATGTGGGAATTGGTGGGAGGGCTTTTCTGTGCACAACCGTTTTGCTCTCTATTTAAGGTTATTAGAAAATGGTTGGTCGGCCCCGGATGGATGATTGAACCTAAGGTATGATACGCTGCCTCCAAATGTGCGACTAGGCTCAGGAACTAACACAGGAAGAAGGACCACGACTTCTGAGAACGGGTAAAGTGAAGCGGTACGAATGACAGAATGTTATAAAGGTATGATACTCGAAGGTGCTAAGGAACAGGGTCGGCCGAAGAACTGATATGCCTTAGAACATCACAACATTGAGGATGAATTAAGGGTCCCGATAGCTAGATACACTTCCAAAAACCAAATACCTTGCGCCAGGCGCCCCTGGTTTCTTCTTAGCGTTTCCCTACACACGATCTAAAATACCACACTCGGACCGTCTCCCCCATGAACAACCTATCGCTCGCCACACTGCCCACCCCCTTTGACTTCGGAAACCCAGACCCCAGGGATTATATCCTGAGGGGATATGACGAGTATGTGGTAAGTAAAGGACTTTCGTGCCCGTACATTTGATATGCTCGAATGTTGTTCCCCCTCCCTTTCCCTCTTTTTCTCCCTCTGCAGGTTACATTGGAATCATGATTAGGGTATCGTAAAAGATCTGGAGCCACGTCACGTCCGATACATGAAACGGACTAACGCTGCAAGATGACACCAAAAGGCGCCCAACTCAATGCACGTCCTTTTTATACCTGACCTAATGCTCTTCCGTCCCAAAACTGCATGCTTTCTACATCCTAACACAGACCCGAAACGTCTCATATTGGGTAATGCACTGAATAGCCTAAATGGTACACAGTCACTCTCCAGGACACATGTGTATCATTTAGCCTATCGTTGCACATCTCTCTCTCTCTCTCTCTCTCTCTCTCTCTCTCTCTCTATCTCTCTATCTTTCTCTCTCTCTCTCCCTCTGTCTCTCCCTAACGACTGGCTCCTAATTGGCGAACCTGGTGTACCACCCAATTGGCTCCAAATACCACAAGCATTTGCACAAAATTCGTTTTTAATAAAATTGCATTGATGCCATGTTAATACCTCTCCTTTTCTGCTAAATATTGATGAAAACTAGATTGGCCGAAAAGAAAGGGTTAGGTAAGACGACTACGGTTCCCCTAATCTGACCCGTAATGAGGGACTACTTGTCAGTGGCTTCTATGATAAAATGTCTCTGGTAACGCGACCTTCCCCGTCCCAAATTGTCTCAATGCCCCAATCAGTAAAGGCGATCGAGACATACCCGCCTTCCCAGGACACCATCAGTTTTGTATCGGCTGCCCCAGATGAGAATTTGAAGAATGTCCCTTGCTCCAATTCGCTGTGTTCCTAGTTGTTTTCCATAAGACCCCACTCACCCCAAGGATGAGCTTGATGGTTATCGCAAGCCCCCCGAGTTTTTAATGAAGTAGCCAGGTTGTAAGAAACGATGTAGAAATTAGAATGATGTTTACAAAGTTAAAATTAGATCGAAAAATGAAAGAACTTGTTGCAGTAAACCTTGTTGAAAATAAGATGTTTAGCTAAAAGATAGGACGCATTGATGTAATGGAGAATCGTTTAGCCTATGTTCATTCCTCAGAAGGATGCCTATCAGACTATGGTGAATAGCACGTTGCACTTTTCCGTAAAATACAAAGCCCTGAAGACCGGTCTAGCCTTGCAAGACTCGTACTAGGGAAATGGGTCTCTACCAGGAGAACTGACATCTACTGTAATAAACGAATGCAATGAATGGGTATCAGACCTCGTACCACGACAAATGAATGTAATAACCAACAAAACGCCAAAGAAATAGCCACAAAGGGAAATTGTTGGGAATCCAGCAAACCCATCATCAATTGTTTATACGTTGGCTGCAAACCTCAATGTAGCGGATGTTTACCCCAGTTGCTTGGTGTTGGGAGAGAAATAGATTTATGTAATTACCTTCCTCTGCAAAATCTCTAAAGACTGTCTTTTCAAACTCATTTAAGGGTACCACTGTCGGAGGAGAAAGAGACCGGATGTGGGAGCACGCGGCCTGACTGCAGATCGTGGAACCTCAGCGACGGAGGCCAAGGCGAGACCACAACAGTAAGGAGTCGCAGGACGAGGCACTGTTTCCGACAAAACTAAAGGAAAGGGCTGACCTGAGGCCCCTGCTCTATGATCGACGTGTGCCGAAAAGTCCCCGCTCTCTGAACCTGGTTATGGACCCGCCTGTCAAAAAATTTCCGTCCTCCTGATCTGTTCCCGACTTGGCCCTGCTCCATCCCCTCCTCCTCCGACCTACCATAAGGACTACTCACACACACCCCCTTCCACCTGAACTTTCAAAATCCTCTAAATCCTACTGAACCATCCAGAGAAGGGTATTTCCTGCGTCTAAAGGGAGGGAGCTCCGACTAAGTAGACCACGAACTATGTTAATCTCAGAACGGTGACCTAAACTCCACCAAGGGTCGCTCCAAACAGAAGATGAACGAAGTATGTGGTTCTACCCGCCGCTGAGCGCCTCGAAGATGATGGAAGCAACAGGAAATGCCCACCACAGAGACCCAAGAAACAAACAGACTCCACAACTCAAAGACAATTGCACTTTTCATCGCAATCCTTTTCTGCCTCCTAATAACTATGCTCATAGTTATGGAAGAAAATGCACGTGCTCCGAAACCATAACGCATTTCTCCCATGAGGTCTGGCGAAACAAAACAAAGATGTACTCCCGCCCGCAGACCTCCAACGACTCAATCCACATGAACATTCCTGTTGACAGAACGAATTATAATACAGGTGCTTAACAGTGCCAACAGAAGACGACAAAGAATGCTGAGAACTCACTAATGCTGGACCATGACCATAAGACACTGAGAACTCTGATTATTATTTTTATTATATCTCATTTCTCTCCCAACCACCATTGAATTTGACTATGCTCCCACCGAGTACAAAAAGGACTTACTTATATGATAACTTACCAGTTCCTATTTCGAGTGACTATACGCATCTATGATCTGTACCCAACGCCCTCGCTACATAATTCTAGTCTGATATTGAATTACTATGACTTTTTCTGCAACAAGCTTAACGATGAACCCGCCTACTAGATGACAAGATTTTCAAATGTGATGTTTATAATGTGATATTTATGTACAGTTCCTTTGCCTAGGTCTCCATCCCCTTACTTATGACCACCGCAGTAGAGATAGATAGGAAATAGGCCAGCAAGATGTCTTGGAAATGTTAAAGGGAGGACTGTGGAAAATCGTTACGGTTTTGGTGAACATCGTCTGCGCCATCTTGCCTTTTTTTCCGATGCCACACTTTTTGTCATACGCTCCCACCATTTTAGCTGTTTTTGATCAGAACCGCTCTCTGCACGTCCCTGACCCCCAACCCGGTTCTTCACCCTCGCCAGCGCCCCCATGTACTAGTCACCCCCGCCCTCACATACCTTGCGCATAAGCGGCAGACATTTTAAGCACCATGGCCTCCCTGTCCCTCGCTGATAGCCAGCGCGTCTCACTCTCTCTTAACCTCACAGGCATCCCCCGCACGCCGACAACCCCCTCGCTCTCACATGCCTTGGGTCATAAACCCCTCTTCAGCGCAGATCTGCCTCAGAATCCCATCCTGTTCCCAGCGCGACACCTCCCTTCATTCCTTTCATGGTCTCGGGCCCTTTGATGCAAACCCCCTTTTCCTGTGTGCCCGTCTGTCTTCCTTGTTCCCAAGCCACCACCTGGCCCTGCGGATACTGTTTATTACCCCGTACAGTAGGAAGCCTCCCCTCCCCATCAAAAGACCCTCGAGCCGATCAAAGCCCCCCACTCTATGAGATCCGATCAAACTCCACACATTCCGTGAATCGGCGGAATGTCCAGCTGCGCGATAATCATCACCTGTTGTGACCGGGGTGGGGAATTCAACTGTAAATGTATGTGGGAACGGGCCTGAAGGGGAGATTCCGAGGATGTTCTTTCACATATCAAAGTGTTGCAAGAATGTGTTACGTGCAATAAAGATCATAAACCTGTGTATAAGAGGCCAGGCCTCAGAGATGCGGTTAGAGCACCTCGTGACGATACTTGCTGTCCGAATTGATGTGTTCTCCTCCGGAGAGAATAAACCCTCGTTTCCTGCCTTTCAGTCTCCAGCGCCTGCTTCTTCATTGATTAATATTGGTGGGTCATTGAGGCGACACCGCCGGGCAACACTAAAGGGTCTTTGGGTCACTGGTTGTCTTTGCACCCTTTTACAGGCCCTTGTAACTTCCCATAGCGTCCCAGGTTCTGGTATTAAACTGGGCTCCTATGGTTATTCACAAGGGCATATTATCAAGCCCATTATCGCCTAAAAGCAACGATAATGGATCGCCTTTTGTGGATAATATGACTCATTGCTCTTTTTTTGACCAGTAAACTTAGGTGCATATTATCAAAGACCGGTGTTACAATTATCGGCATTTTATTAGCAAGAAACTGCTGATAAAACGGCGATTATTACCATCATAATACGGCCTTGTTATTTCCCATAGAAGCCCATGTTAACACCAGAACATAGGCTTCTATGGCAATTAACAAGGACATAATATCAAGCCACCCTCCCAACATTAATAAAAAAAAACATAGGCCCTTCTAAATTCCCATAACAGCCAAAGTTATGATCGTAACCTGGGCTTCTATGGTTTTTCACAAGGGCATATTATCAAGCCCATTATCGCCGCTTTATCGGCAGTTTCCTGCCAATAAAAACGACGATAATGTATCGCCTTTTGCTGATAATATGGCCCATTGCTCTTTGTTTTTGACCAGTAAACTTGGGTGCATATTATCAAGGACCGGTGTTAAAATTATCGGCGTTTTATTGGCAGTAAACTGCTGATAAAACGGCAATAATGAGCTTCATAATACGGTCTTGTTGTTTCCCGTAGAAGCCCATGTTAACACCAGAACATAGGCTTCTATGGGAATTTACAAGGACGTATTATCAAGCCCACCCTCCCAACATTAATAAAAAACTCCAGACAATGCAGGTACCCGGAGCTGGAAGGTTATTTTACATATCACTGCCCCAAAAATGTGGCATTCCCCGCGACGTGTACGGGGAGAGAGAAAGAGAGAGCTCAAAAAAGACCGGTGTTACAATTATCGCCGTTTTATTGGCAAGAAACTGCTGTTAAAACGGCAATAATGACCATGATAATATGGCCTTGCTATTTCCCGTAGAAGCCCATGTTAACACCAGAACATAGGCTTCTATGGCAAATAACAAGGACGTAATATCAAGCCCACCCTCCCAACATTAATAAAAAACCATAGGCCCTTGTAAATTCCCAAAGCAGCCCACGTTCTGATGTTAACCTAGGCTACTATGGTTATTCACAAGGGCATATTATCAAGCCCATTATCGCCGCTTTAACGGCAGTTTCCTGCCAATAAAAGCGTCTATAATGTATCGCCTTTTGTTGATAATATGGCCCATTGCTCTTTTTTATGACCAGTAAACTTAGGTGCATATTATCAAGGACCGGTGTTAAAATTATCGCAGTTTTATTGGTAGGAAACTGCCGATAAAACGGCGATAATGAGCTTCATAATACGGCCTTGTTATTTCCCATAGAAGCCCATGTTAACACCAGAACATAGGCTTCTATGGGAATTTACAAGGACGTATTATCAAGCCCACCCTCCCAACATTAATAAAAAACTCCAGACAATGCAGGTACCCGGAGCTGGAAGGTCATTTTACATATCACTGCCCCAGAAATGTGGTGTTCCCCGCGACATGTACGAGGAGAGAGAGAGAGAGAGAGAGAGAGAGAGAGAGAGAGAGAGAGAGAGAGAGAGAGAGAGAGAGAGAGAGAGTTCAAAACATATTTTTTTTTTTAAAAAGACCCGAGGGGTGCCGCTCACGGAGACTGCAGGGAGTAGGACCGTAACCCCCCCGCATATTTCAAAATAAAGCCAGAGGAGTGCCGTTCCCCAGTACTCGGAGCACCTTACATGCCCCCATTATGCAGAAAAATGACCCCCGTAATTTGCCCCCCCCCCCCCGGGACCTAATGAATAAAACGGACTTCTACTTTTTTTTCACCTTTTTCACCACATACAAGTACTGCACGAGTACCCCGCCATTTTTTATTTAAAAATAAATGTAAATTGAGCCTAATGATCCATGTACCACCCCTGACCAAGACTATAGCCTCAGAATCTTTCCACCCTGCCCCGTTTCCTTATTTCTCAACTTTGTTTTACTGTTTTCTTGTGACTCTCCTCTCCCGACAAACAACATGGCAGCCAACACTTCCTGGTTTGGAGTATTGACAGCCAATCAGCATGCAGCTCCTGCTCATAATTGTACATATTTCCATACACGTACGCTGCGATTTTTCTTTACAAAATAGAGCCTAAACATCCATGTACGACCCCCTGAGCAAGCCTAGAGGGTCAGAATGTCTCTACCCTACCCCCTTCCCTTATTCCTCAACTTTGTTTTACTGTTTTCTTGTGACTCGGTTGAAGCGAGGCACAAGATGGCCGCCAACACTTCCTGGTTTCGATTATTGACAGACAGTTCACAGCCAATCAGCATGCAGCTCGCGCTCGTAATTGAACAGATTTCAGTACGCGTGCTGAACTCCGTCTCTAGATATCGCTATGATTTTACTTGCAATTTTCTCAGAAACTACTGAACGGATTTACACCAATTAACACAAAGCACAATCTGCGAACAGAACTCTACCTCTCTGCCAAATTTTGTGTAATTCCGTTCAGCCGTTCGGGCTGTAGCCCTGGCTAAAGATCCCTATGGAAAATTGCATGAGGAAAACATGTTTTGGGACCCCCCTTTTTTCTCGGCCCTCACTTGACAAATCACCCCCAAACTGTCAGGGAAGGAGCGGAACCGATTAGGCCATTTTCTTGGAGAAATTTGCGAAGATTTGTCCACCGGCGCCAAAGTTATTACAAATAGAATGTTGTGGATTTCCTATGGAAAATAGGTCCTAACTATAACTACCTACTGGCAACCGCCAGTAGGTAATATATATATATATATATATATATATATATATATATATATATATATATATATATATATATATATATATATATATATATATGCCAGCTCCATTCGCACCAGCCAGTAGCACTCAGAGGCGGGTGCCTGCCAGTCGGGGGTGCACCCGACAACAATGTACGCTCCAACAATCCCTCCCCGCAATCCTCGGGAAACAGGAGGCAGCACTCCAAAGATAGGATTCACAAGTTTTTAATCTCACACAAAGCGCTTTCGGCACTCGGCCTTCGTCAGTAATGAGAGTGCTGCCTCCTGTTTCCCGAGGATTGCGGGGAGGGATTGTTGGAGCGTATATATATCGTGAGCAAGGTATTTGTAATACCGAAACGCGTAGATCGGAACATCTGCCTGTGGAATGTAATTTAAAAAATAAAAAAACTGCAAAAAGAATACCCGTGGAGTGCGACCCATTTGTTTCCTGTGAGGGAGCTGTGGACAATATATATATATATATATATATATATATATATATATATATATATATATATAGATATATATATATATATATATATATATATATATATATATATATCGACATCCAAAGGGATCCCAAAGCCAGTCAAGAGCGCTCAGCAGTGTGTGCTCTGCCCAGGGGTCGGATCCTGACCCTGGAGATTCTTGTCATACAAAAGAGGCGGCACAACCAGGATACTTGTTAAGTCTGTTTATTAGACTGAGGAAATATAAATTTTTGGTCATGTTATGTTCCCTAGCGCGTACCCCACCGACTCCATGTACCAGCTTAAAGTGCATGTAACCTCCCTCCTGTGCCAGCTATGAAGACGCAAATACATTTGCGTCCAACGTTAACTTGTCCTCTTTCAGATCCACCCTGAATGGATTAAATAGTCCGTTCCTAAGTATGCTATGCCACCGTCTTTTTGTAGTGTACTCTACATGTTTTTCCTGCTCTGACAGAGTAGGCCCTGAATTTCTGTCATCGAGCCTCTTTTGCTGGCTTCTGACTATGGCAGCCTCTGCCCAGGCTACCTCTGTACCCGTGAACTCTGACTTACTTCCAGCGCGGCCCCTCGCGCTCAGCTCAGCCTGCTTTCTGCCAAGACTGACTATAACCTTCGAGTTATCTGTTCTGCTCCTCGAGAATGCATTCCTGCCTACTAGCTCCAGTAAACATCCTCTCCAGCTGCAGAGCCAAAGGGCCGACCTGTCTCAGTGCAAGTAATTCATAGCCTCTGTTACCATGCTTCCATGGAAGGCCTCGTGCCCCCACGCTTCTCATGTAGACACTTAGGCGCTTATACACGCATCCACAGTTAGCATAGAATAGCTTCTGCCCTAGAGACCTTTCCGCCCAGATAGTATGGTTCCTAAACATCAGATATCAGATACAATAAAAGTACAAGTTGATCTGACATGCCAGACTTCTGTCTCTTTCCGTCAGTGTAAATGTCAAGTCCCCTGCACCCCGTCAATCACACGTCATGCAGCTGCGCGCGCATCCAAGCTTCCGATTTCTGCTGACATTGCAACAATTCTGTTAGCACCACCCCTTGGTGCCACCCATCTGCGTCACCTATCAGTGACGTTTCTAGCACACACCTCCAGTTCACGCCTAGTTCACGCCTCTTGATTACGTACTAGTACCACGTGTATACTGTTATCTTGTCTTCTCTCAGCTGTTACGCCTCTTACACTACTTCCTATGGTATAAATCAAGTATATAAGCTATGTAATGTCAATAAAGTTTGCTCTATCCCTTCTGACACCCCTGTGGTGGTCAGAACATGATATCCTGGTCACGACCATTCCTTTATGAGGAATAAAACCCTTAGAAACTCTAACACCACGGACTCTGTCTTTTTTCATCCGATCTGAGTTATTATTGATTAAGTACTTACCTGCATAGAAATTAAGAGAGTAAATTAATTATTTACGTCATTTTGGCGCCCGAACAGGGACCCCTCCCCCACCTCACGCGCCGGTTGGCGCATTGCAAGCTCTGTCCCCTGCCATCAGTTAGATGGAACCAACGCGTACCGGCAGGATTTCCTGCATCTCCCTCTGACCCACGGAGGTGACGAAGACTGCGATCAGTGCCCAGACGAGGCGGTGAGGAGTGCGGAGGATCCCGACCAGAGCCTAGCCGAAAGAAGCAAGGTCCGAGGTGTCAAGAGGCCCACCAGGTTTCCGAAGTTTTCCGAAGTTTTCCGAAGTTTTCCGAAGTTTTCCGAAGTACCGAGTCGAGTCCAGTCGAGTTTTCCGAGGCCTTCAGTTTCCGTGCTTCCCGGTGAGTACCATTGCTGGGTCGTATCTAGACGGGTTTGGGTCCACAAGTCCGGTCTGCACTGTTTTTAGGCAGTGTATCTGTACTGTTTAGCAGTATATCAAGTATTCCGAATTTCTGCACTGTTACACCAGTGTATCTGTACTGTTGAGCAGTACATCCAGTATAGGGGGTAGCCATCTATGTTTTAAATGTCTTCTTATGTGATTAATGTCGTGGTATGAATGTGACCGTTTAATGTGCATTATTGTGTTTCTTGTATAAGGAAGCTGTAACCAGTATTAAGTAGTAAGGATTGAGCATTCAGTAATAAGTAAGCAAAATGCAGTTTTTCAACAAGTTAAAGCAGATAGGAACTAGGAAAGGGATACTGGAGGAAGAAATTCCTATCCCCCCTAGGGACACTCCAGGTAATTTCATGTACCACAAGCATGGCTTAGATGCCATATTGTATCTAGATTTATGGGCCGATTACACCAAGCACCTAGACGAAAGACACAGATGGCCTGTTACCGGAACATGGGATGCCGAGTGCATCATGAAGGTAGAAGAAGCATTATGGAAAAAGAAAGCTAGACAATCCCAGAAAGACGCCATAGAATTCTGGCGTAAGGAATCACATAAGCGTGCTGAGAAAGCACTCCGTAGAGAAGACAGACTTAAAGAATCAGACAAGGCCCAAGAAAACGAATTAGTTATTGAAGGAATCCGAGTAAAATCAGAACAAATAGACCGTGCCCGAAATAATCTTGTAAATGGAATGTATCTTGCGGCCGAAGGTACACCTGAGGCCCTATCAGAAATACCGAAAAACTTACCGCCTCCATTAGTTCCAACTAAAGTAATGCATAAAACTACTAAAGACATATTCCTAAATTCTTATTTAGAGGATGTAGCACCAGCTTACGCCAATCTGCCTGTTCGTGCCCTGCCCACTGACAGGGACGGGGGTGGCACTACGCCCCCAGATCATGTTCCGCCAGCTCCGCCACTTCCCGCACCCAAGATTGACCTACCGAAACAAGTCCCACCTGATCCTACTAAACGACAAATTCAAGTTCAGATCCAGACTCCGCAGGGAGATAATGCCCAAGCATCCGCTTCAGGAGGTGCGACTGCGGGTCTTCGGACCCCGCCATTAACACGCAGATTCAATTTCAGGGACACGCAGAGTCCTCTCCCGTTCCAGTCACCCCGACTTGACGCATTTAAAGAAAACATTTCCGTTTGCAGATATGATCCAGTACCCGGTAAAAACGATCTAATGATATTGGCATCACTACGGTTAAGATCTGCCACTGATATCTTGTTATGTTATGTAGGAATGAAGGAGCGCCTCGATAGAATATATGAGTTTGTTCAGACAGGGAAAGACCCTGACAGTATCAAGGATGCCATGGATAAACAGAAAGTTGACATTCAAGCACAGATATTACGATTTTTCATAAATTGTCTGATAAGAGAACGAGACAGGCCTGGAACAGATCAAAGTGAATTAGATGCACTAACCAAGTGGGGTCAAAATATAGCCGAAGAAAAACATGACAGGGGGGCTTGCATAGCCAGTATGTACCAGAAAATCAGAAAGGCAGTGATAACAGCACACCAGAAAGAAAAAGCTTCCTTCGAGGAGGAAGAGGAATTTGCAGAACCAGGAAGGTCTACAGATACTATAGCGTATGTAGGTAAGGGAAACTACCCTAGGAAAGGCATCTGTCTAGAACACAAGAGAGTTTTTCTCTCTGCGTTAACGAACCCGAATTCTTCTGAACATCAGTTCCAGGAAACTGATAAAAGGCTCCGAGACCGAATGGGGTACCATGTACTCAACTCTATGGATGAACAGGAACTAGCCCGGTCAGCCGTATTATGGGCTGAAAACCCAGACATATATAATGATGATACGTTAGCACAGACATTCTTGAACCTTTCCCCAGAGGAACAGAAATTAACAGGTATATACATGATTCAGCACCTCCTCATCAAGTTCAGAAACCACCATTCCGATCCAGGTCCCTTACACGAAACATTAGAAGCACTACTCATGGATAGATGGAGAGGTTTCAGTACCAAGTTAATACAAATAATTCTAGAACAACGACATAAATATAACACCTTCATAAGCTCTGAATATGTTCCCGCCCCGCCTCCAGAAAGAAAAATGTACCACATGCAATGCGGTAGTGGCATTGAAAGTCAGAACCCCTTACGAGAAGTACACCCAGTTATGGGTGAGGATCATACCTTGAAACGTGTGTATGTTCACACACCACTGACTAAGTTAGAACTGTTAGAAATGAAGAAACTAGTCCCGTGTCATGATAAAGATCCGGCAGGTTTTCACAGAGAGCTTAAAGACATGTTACTGATGGGGGATTACACGTATGATGATATTATGAAAATGTTAAAAGTACTGTTGCCCACGGGCATTTACGAGAAATTAAAGGAAAAAGATTGGGAGGTGGGAGAGACAAAGATTGCATGGGCAGAGATAGAAGACGAAGAAAGCAAACGAATCCCAGGGTTAGGCCTTGGGGACAAGACTAAAGCATTGCCCGGATTGATAGTACAGGTTTTGCCAAGATTATTGACAACTAGAAAGGAAGATTGGGACGCAATCTCGTCCTGTAAACAGAAACATGATGAAGATACTAGTGACTTCTATTCAAGATTCGAGAAATGTTTCATTATAAATAGTGGCCTACAACCAAGCAGCGAGTCATATCCACACCTTTTTGTATCGAAACTAGTCGAGAATTCTCTACCATTAGTTAAAAATAGAGTGTACAAGGTTGAAAGTACTTGGCAGGCAAATACGCCATCCCAGATGTTACAAATGTTACAATATCATCAGAACAGAATTAGGGAAGAACAAGATCAGGAACAGAAGCGTATGAAAGACACGAAAATGAAAATGTTAGTAGCTCAGACGGTCCCAGCCGACGGTCAGAGAAAAGGTGGGGCCCAGACAAGTCACACTACAGCTCCCGTTAAAGGGACATGTAATTATTGTAAACAGCCAGGTCACTATGTACATGAATGCCCAGTCCTGAAACATAACATTTTAACAGGTAAAACTAAAGAAAGACCGCATCCGCCTAGACACGATCAGGTCCAGCAGCAGACTTCACAAAATGTACAGCCAATACAGAATACACAGCCTATGCATGCTCCATCCCACACAGCACAGACCGTAGCAGTACCACAGCCACAGCCCATTGCCGCGACTCAACAAGTTTCGCAACAGATGTACCAGTATGCCCAATCTGCATATCCAGATTACCCCCGATATACATGAAACAGCCTAGAGAGGGAAGGTGGTTTGCCTCTTATTGAAATTCCTGTAGATCAAGAAGGTCCTTATGTACACAGTCACGTATTGGGAAAAGACAGAAAGTTTTTAATTGACACAGGGGCAAGCCGCACCACAATCAGCCATAATGAAGTCCCAGGGGCACCCCTCTCAGGCTCACAGAATGTTTCCCTTGGTTTTTCAGGACAGCCTATTGTAAATGAAGTATCGGAACCAGTACCGTTGGCTGTGGGTCCATTATCACGAGTTACAGACTTGTTACTTACGAAATCATGCCCAGAAAATCTGTTAGGAATTAAAACACTGAAGGCTCTAGGAGCTATAATATGCTGTTCCCCGGAGGGAGTTAGACTCTTTCTACGGGATTTCAAGGGTCATTATGTTTTACGAGATTTTGATGTCAGATTGAAAAATGTACCAGATCACCTATGGGCAAAAGGCCCAGCTGACGTAGGTTGTATGCATATCACTCCATACCGTGTTACACTCAAGACAGGAGTTGTTCTACCCAGAATCAGACAATACAAGTTACCACCCGATGCTGTAGTGGCTTTACTGAAAATCATTGAAGAGCTTATTGCCCAGGGAGTGGTTGTAGAGACCGACTCCAATATCTGTAATTCACCCATCATTCCAATTCTTAAACGTACAGACCCCAATGCACCGCCAGTATATCGGCTGGTGATTGATCTTCGAGAACTGAACAAATGCATTGTACCGCAGTACCCTGTGGTCCCCGATATCTCTTCCCTATTGACTGCTATTGATTCAGAAGCAATGTTCTTTACTGTAATTGATCTCAAGAACGCTTTCTTCAGTGTACCCATTGATCCGGAGAGCCAATATCTCTTCGGATTCAGTTTAAATGGACGAAGTTTCAAATTTTCCCGCGCACCTCAAGGATTCACAGAAAGCCCCAGCATCTATAGTCAAGCACTGAAAAGACAACTAGATTGTGTTCAAATGCCAGTTAACACCGCTTTACTGCAATACGTCGATGATCTACTGATCACCGCACGAAGTGAGCCCGAATGTGAACAAGCATCACTGACAGTTTTACATTTCCTGGCCGACAAGGGACACAAGGTGTCTCCTTCGAAGCTACAATTCTGTGTTCAGCAAGTTGTGTACTTGGGTCACTTGCTGTCCAAAGTGGGGAGACAGCTCACTCCCGATCGCATTCAGTTAATTGTAAACATGCCACGACCCCAGACACAAAAGGAAGTGCGGGCCTTCATAGGCCTCACCTCGTACTGCAGACAATGGATTCCTCAATATGCATTTCTAGCTAAACCACTCATCCAGTTAACGACACAGGAGGCAGCAACTTCGATTGCCCTCCCTTGGACTCAGGAACATACACAAGCCTTTGAGGAATTAAAGAAAGCATTATGCCAAGCACCAGTTTTAGCGACACCATGTTACAATAAACCATTTACTCTTTTTGTTACAGAACGTGACGGTACAGCATTGTCTGTCCTCACTCAAGACCAAGCAGGTTCACATAAGCCTTGCGCTTATTTTTCAAGTACATTGGATTCAGTAGCACAGGGACTCCCTGCGTGCTTAAAGTCAGTAGCAGCAACAGCGTTAGCAATAAGACAAAGCGATTCAATTGTTTTAGGTCATCAGTTAACAGTACAAGTTCCACATTCTGTAGAGGTTCTTTTAAACAGAACCCAGACTCAACACTTGACTATAGCACGACTGACAGGTTACGAATTGACACTATTTCAGCCACACATAGAAATCAGACGCTGCAGTATCCTGAACCCAGCAACACTGTTACCTACCATTATGACAGATCCAGCCCCGCATGATTGTATAGAAATCATTAATGCAGTAACAAAGCCCCGACGAGACTTAACAGATGTTCCATTGACAAATCCAGACCTGACACTTTATGTGGATGGTTCATGTATGAGAACAAGTACAGGAGAATTAGTGGCCGCGTATGCCGTGACCACTGAAACTGAAGTTAAAGAAACACATCGTATTGATACACTGTCTGCTCAAGCGGCAGAGCTCATCGCTCTGACCCGAGCCTGTATTCTAGCCAAGAACAGAAATGTCAACATATACACTGATTCCCGTTATGCGTTCGGAGTTGTACACGACTTCGGCATGCTGTGGCAAGAACGAGGTTTCTTGACCTCTCATGGTGCCAAGATTCAACATGGTCCCCTCATTCAAGCACTGTTAGAAGCAATACATCTGCCTTCAGCCATATCCGTTATGAAGTGTAAAGCACATACTAAAGTCACGGATTCTGTTTCCCAGGGTAACGACCTGGCAGACCAGACAGCAAAACATACAGCACTGACTAACACTCAGACAACTGATACGACAAAGACAATAGGACTGACAAATTGCATGACAGTCAGGGATCCCGCTCTAGATGTTATCGATATTCAGACACATGCTACTCCAGAAGAAATAAAGAAATGGATTGAACTAGGAGGGATCCAGACAGATCAAGGTTGGATGACGAAGGGAAAGTCTACATGGTTTCTCCCTGACTCTATGGTTCAAGTTATGATAAATACAGCACATAGTCCTGCACATCTAGGAGAGAAAGCGATGTTAGACAGTTTACAAAATCTTTGGAACAATAAACACTTACGAGCAGCAGCGAAACAGAAAGTGCGTACTTGCATGATCTGTTGTCAGTTCAATCCAGGTAAAAGCGTTCCTGTAGAGCAAGGTGGATTTCATCCTCCCGATCACCCTTTTGAAGTCCTCCAGATGGATTATATCCAGATGGACCGTTGTCGAGGATTTAAATATGTTCTCGTAGTTGTCTGTGCTCTGTCCCGCTGGACCGAAGCATACCCAGTCCCAGATTACACTGCCCCGACCACTGCCAAGCAGCTGGTTCGTGAATTCTTCCCACGATACGGCTTGCCTCGTGTCGTGTACTCAGATAACGGTCAGCCATTCTCGTCTGCATTAATGAAAGAAGTTTCTTTATTATTGGGATACCAGTGGAAGTTCCATTGTGTCCGACATCCCGAAGCCGCAGGCCTTGTAGAAAGGCATAACCAGACACTAAAGATCCGCCTTGCCAAAATATGTCAGGAAAAAGGGGTCGACTGGATAGTCGCCCTGCCAGTGGCACTATTCTACATGAGAATGGTTGCCCATTCAAGATCAGGGCTATCTCCGTACGAGGTGGTCTTTGGCAGACCACCGAATATGTGGGGGACGCCCATTCCGAAAAAGATTACTGATGTTGACTGTAATATGTTGACAGATTACCTTGCCTCCTTGATGTCTGCACTCCAATCATGTCGTTCACAGGTTGCCGCAGCCTTCCCTGACAACACTGATGTAAAGCCACACGACGTCCGTCCTGGCGACATTGTGCTAGTTCGCAACTTCGACAGAAAGAGTCCGCTGGAGCCCCGCTGGAAGTCCCCGAAGACCGTTCTTCTCACCACGAGGACGGCCGTGAAAATCGAAGGAAGAAAGGGGTGGGTTCACACGAGTCATGTGAAAAGATTCCTTGGACTGAAACCTGATCGAGACTCGTCCACCCCCACCAAAGACTGTGTCGAACCAAAAGACTTTACAGAATCTGAACGAGAAAAAACTCCTCAAGAAAATTATCGCATGAAACTCCGATCTAGCAAGTCAGACAGTTTAATTGTTTAAGTCCTCCCCTAGGTGAATCGGTTAAATAGTTTCTGACATGTATCCCCTAGATCGAGATAGAGAGAGAGAGAGAGAAGCCAAGAAACGTACATATTGTAAATCACTTCGTAGTCACTGTATAGTGACACTATTAATCATGTTTATTCTGAGTATTCTAATAATTGTTGCTAGCATCCTATTACCAATCTATTACCCTATTTTCAAGCGTGAACAATCTGTTTATAATGTCTCTGCTGAACACATTTTTAGCAAGTTACCTCCACACGAGCTTTCCTACAGACTTGCGCTGCGCAACAATACATTCATTAGTATGCTACATCATTCTCATCAAACTAACAATGCTACAGACTGCTGGATATGTGGCCGACTCCCTCCCTACCAGAATTACAAGGGAGCTCTGCCCCTCTTTCCGTACCCATTCACTCACAATGGCTCCTGCGGAGCATGGTTTAAAATAATTAATTCCTTAGATCCTGATATTGCTGTTTTCGATGGGGGTTGGGTTTGGGGAAACCTGAACTTGGTCCTGCTCGATGTCTGTTTCCCTGATAAGGAAGGACTCCCCACTAGAATAGGAACAGATCTAGAAAATGAAGTGTATGGATTAGGTAACTACACAATTAGCCTTATGATTCTTACTGTTGAATCCGAAGACACGCCAATTATACCCACTATGTCAGTATTGCCAGTTACTGGTGCATTATGTATCAAGAAGAAAGGTTCAGTACACTTAGGTCATAGTAAATGCACTACTGTGGTCGAATTCAGTGATCATGGAAAATCGTCCTTTAAAGCTATTAGTCATTCTTACTTTGTTTGTGGTCATACCGCATACATACGTCTACCTCCAGATTGGGATGGTACCTGTTACATTGCATTCCTTCTGCCACCTGTTTTTCTAGCTCCCCCTGATTACCATAGAAATACCAATCTAGTAAAGAATAGACCCAGAAGAGATATCCCACTTGTCGACTACACAGAAACGGCATGGGAACAGTACACCGATTTTAATAAAGGCTCCTTTTTCTTTTTAGGACCTGTTCAGAATAGTAAATTAATACGCAGATTAACTAGAACACTTGAAGCAGTAGTGAATGAAACTGCCTCCGCCTTAGGTAACTTAACAGAAGAGCAGTCCGCCATGCGGGTTGTTGTCCTTCAGAACCGTCTTGTTATTGACGTCATCTTGGCAGATAGAGGCGGAGCCTGTAAGGTCATCGGGTCAAGTTGCTGTGTTTTCATACCACAAAACGCACCATCTGTATATCAAGCTATTACACGTCTCCATAAAATTGCAAATCAGATACATCAGAATCCAGGCACCTGGACTTGGTCCGGTTGGTTCTGGACAACGTTAACCGCTTGGGGATGGAAGATCCTATCCTTCCTAGGCATCGGCCTAGTCCTAGTATTCAGTTGCTGCCTGTGCCTGCAGTGTGGGCCAGCGATTTGTGGACTGTGTGCCACCTCTTGTATTGAGCATTCCAGTTTCCTCTCAAAACGTAAACGAAAGAAAGAAGAACAAATGATGTTACAAGAACAAACTGATCGATTCATGAGGATCGATATTTCATGAAGGGTCCGTAGGGAACAAGGAGGGAATGAGGAAATATAAATTTTTGGTCATGTTATGTTCCCTAGCGCGTACCCCACCGACTCCATGTACCAGCTTAAAGTGCATGTAACTTCCCTCCTGTGCCAGCTATGAAGACGCAAATACATTTGCGTCCAACGTTAACTTGTCCTCTTTCAGATCCACCCTGAATGGATTAAATAGTCCGTTCCTAAGTATGCTATGCCACCGTCTTTTTGTAGTGTACTCTACATGTTTTTCCTGCTCTGACAGAGTAGGCCCTGAATTTCTGTCATCGAGCCTCTTTTGCTGGCTTCTGACTATGGCAGCCTCTGCCCAGGCTACCTCTGTACCCGTGAACTCTGACTTACTTCCAGCGCGGCCCCTCGCGCTCAGCTCAGCCTGCTTTCTGCCAAGACTGACTATAACCTTCGAGTTATCTGTTCTGCTCCTCGAGAATGCATTCCTGCCTACTAGCTCCAGTAAACATCCTCTCCAGCTGCAGAGCCAAAGGGCCGACCTGTCTCAGTGCAAGTAATTCATAGCCTCTGTTACCATGCTTCCATGGAAGGCCTCGTGCCCCCACGCTTCTCATGTAGACACTTAGGCGCTTATACACGCATCCACAGTTAGCATAGAATAGCTTCTGCCCTAGAGACCTTTCCGCCCAGATAGTATGGTTCCTAAACATCAGATATCAGATACGATAAAAGTACAAGTTGATCTGACATGCCAGACTTCTGTCTCTTTCCGTCAGTGTAAATGTCAAGTCCCCTGCACCCCGTCAATCACACGTCATGCAGCTGCGCGCGCATCCAAGCTTCCGATTTCTGCTGACATTGCAACAATTCTGTTAGCACCACCCCTTGGTGCCACCCATCAGCGTCACCTATCAGTGACGTTTCTAGCACACACCTCCAGTTCACGCCTATTGATTACGTACTAGTACCACGTGTATACTGTTATCTTGTCTTCTCTCAGCTGTTACGCCTCTTACACTACTTCCTATGGTATAAATCAAGTATATAAGCTATGTAATGTCAATAAAGTTTGCTCTATCCCTTCTGACACCCCTGTGGTGGTCAGAACATGATATCCTGGTCACGACCATTCCTTTATGAGGAATAAAACCCTTAGAAACTCTAACACCACGGACTCTGTCTTTTTTCATCCGATCTGAGTTATTATTGATTAAGTACTTACCTGCATAGAAATTAAGAGAGTAAATTAATTATTTACGTCAAGACTTCACCCCACCAACGCGTTTCAGCCACAACTGGCCTTGCTCACGGTCGGTTAGTCCCTCCACAGTGTTACTTTTTATACTCCCACAGATCACCCATTATGAGGCATTATGGGATTTGTAGTTAAACGTGATAAATCAAAAACGTTAAAAACAAAAGAAAGACTTAGTGTGCTGTTTCAATTTGTTACACTATAGTGACAAGTAGTCCACTGTGGCTAATTAAGACATTTATCGGGTTTAGTACCCTCAATCTGTTTTCTCAGTCTTTTTGAGAATATAGGGTATAGTACCCATTTAGGTGAACCCCTTAATCCAGATGAACATGCAGGTCCTCTCCAAAATTCATCCCTCTCGGATGCTTCGTTCTGAGTTTGATGATCATTTTTGATTCCATCTGGCGGAGTTTACGGACTGTGTCTCCGCCTCTCTCCGATTTGTCCAGCATTTTTACTCCATAGAACTGCATCTGTCTCCAGTCACCATTTTGACATTGACTCATGTGTTTGGCCGTGGCATATTGCATGTTTGAATTTTTCACTGCTCGGATATGCTCTAACATCCGTTTTTTCAGCATACAGGTTGTACATCCAACATATTTCATGCCGCATTTGCACTCCACAATGTATATCACATTTTTTGACGAGCATGTTATCTGTTGGTCAATTCTCATTATTTTTCCATCTGGCTCTTGTATTTCTTTCATGTTCTTTCCGATTTTGCATGCTTTACATGAATTACATGGTTTAAAACCTTTTCTTTGATCTTGTAGCCAGTTTGGTTTTTGTTTTTCTTGGAAATAGCTTTTGACCAATAAGTCTTTTAGGGATGTGTTCTTTCTGTAAGTTATTAGCGGCGCTTCCCCGAGGGTGCTGCCGATGTCAGGATCTCCTAACAACAAGTGCCAATATTTTTTCATGATGCCTGCAATATTTCCACTTTCTTTGCTAAATGTAGTTATAAACCTTGGAGACATGCCGGTTTCTGTTTTTTTAGTTTGTTCAATCAGTGTTTGAGTTCTGGTTTTTGAATCAATTTTTCTTTTGCATTTGTTTAGCACCCTCTCTGTGTATCCTCTTGATTTGAACCTGCATTTGCTTTCCTCTATTACTCTTTCTGCTTCTTCTGGTAATGAGCAATTTCTCTTTAAACGTGTAAATTCACCATATGGTATGCTGTCAAGAAGGGATTTTGGATGAAAACTAGTTCCATGCAACACACTGTTTGTTGCAGTTTTCTTTCGAAATAGTGTGGTTTCCAGCTTGTCATTGGCCACGTATATCTTGGTGTCCAAGAAGTCTATTTCTTGCGCATTGGTGTTGCACGTGAATTGCAAACTCAAGTCATTTTCATTTAGTTTGTTGAAGTAGCTTTGGAACTGTTTGTCTGTGCCATTCCAAATGACAAACAGGTCGTCTATATACCGAACCCATAGTATTATTCGGTCAAGATCTTGCTGATTGTTTTGATTCCATGCTACATGTTTCTCCCACCATCCCATGGTGATATTGGCATAATTTGGGGATAGAGAAATGCCCATGGCAGTACCACAAATTTGTTTATAGAGTTGCTTTTCAAAGAGAAATACGTTGTTTTTCAGGCATAGATTGATCATGGTAATTAGCATTTTAGAATGTTCTAAGTACACAATATTACGTTGTTTCAAGTAGTACTCACATGCTTGCATCCCGACTTCATGCCGGATCGAGGTGTAGAGCGACACCACATCTATCGTCACTAGCAGGTATTCTGGGCACCAATTTACATTCATCAAAGTTCTTAGGAAATCACCAGTATCCTTGATGTATGACGGTAGGCTTTGGGCGATGGGGGCTAGAAATGTATCTACATAATTTGACATGTTCTCATAGAGTGAGCCGCAAGATGAGACAATGGGTCTCCCTGGAGGATTTTTTAGAGTCTTGTGAATTTTCGGAAGAAAGTATATGCAAGGCGTTATTGGGTGATCGACAGTTAGATATTTCTTTTCTTCTTCGTCAATTAGTCCATTTGCATACCACATTTCCAAAAATTCGTGTACCTCATTCTTCATGCTTGTGAAAGGATTTGTTTCCAGTATCTGATAGTTATTTTCTTGGTTGAGTTGTCTCATGGCTTCACGCTTGTAATCCGTGGTTCTCATTAGCACGGTATTGCCCCCTTTATCAGCCGGCTTTATTGTGACTTGATCATTCTCCATTAGTTTTTTGATGGCTTCTCGTTCCTTTTTTGAGAGATTCTCTCGTTTGCTGTTCCTCACTTTCGATAAATTATCCAATTCCTTCGTGATGGCTTCAGAAAATAAATCAATCTTGTTTCCTGGTGATAGTATTGGATAATATCTCGATTTCCTTTTGAGTCCAGTGGTTGGCCTCTCATCTGTCGGGATATTTAATTCCTCCAACATTTCTTTGTCTGAGATTGGCCTTCCTTCTGTGTCGAATAGTGATTCAAAGCAATTTCGTAAATCTGGTATTTCAGCAATAGTGTTGAACTGGACTTTATCCAACGTTTCTTCTTGCAAGGGTGTTGGTTCAGTCTGTTTTCCAGCATGTATTTTGGCTAGTTTGAGCTTCCTAATATATTTGTAGACGTCAATCCGGGTTTCTGTATAGTCGAAGTGGGCTTCAGGACAAAATGACAACCCTTTGTTCAGAATACTTTGTTCTGTTTCAGTTGGTTGATAGTCTGAAAGGTTTACTATTAGGTTGGTCTCGGATTTCGATTGCGGAGGGGGTACTGTCGCTTTTCTCCGCTTGGCCCTGCGGGTTTTTCTGATGCTGGGGCGGGGGTTGTTTGGTTTGGAGCCCCCCTGCCTCTTCCTCTTCTGTTGGGGTATGGTCGTCTCCCCCTTCCCCTTCCTCCGCCTCTCGCAATGCTTTTCTCTAGATTGATAAGCTCTACTTCCTCTAAAACAGTCAAGTTTTTTGACTGGTATGTGCCACGTACTGAACCATCATCACTGATGCTTGACTCACTTGCACTTGACATTAGTTTTTGTGTGGGATAGTTTTTCTTTAAATTATCATATCTTCTGGCAAATGTCAATATTCTGCCATGGATATAGTCCTGTTCATCTCTTTGAAATTTTCGCTCTTTCCGCTCCTCGATCTCGCTTTCATAGCAATCAAGTCTTGTTTCCATTTCTTTTCGTAATTTGGAGATTTCATCCTGATTACTTTCATCTGAAATTTTGGCCTCTAGTTCTTTTATTTTTCCAGTGATCTCGTCCACTTCAATACGGGCATGTTTTATCAGGATTCCACGTGGCTTAAGGATTTTCACTATGCCAACACACTCTGAAGTAAAAAGAGAACTAATAGAGGAATGGGTTGAGAATAACACACAATGTTCATTAAACATGATGCGCATCCTGATAAAACATGAAAGCGAGATCGAGGAGCGGAAAGAGCGAAAATTTCAAAGAGATGAACAGGACTATATCCATGGCAGAATATTGACATTTGCCAGAAGATATGATAATTTAAAGAAAAACTATCCCACACAAAAACTAATGTCAAGTGCAAGTGAGTCAAGCATCAGTGATGATGGTTCAGTACGTGGCACATACCAGTCAAAAAACTTGACTGTTTTAGAGGAAGTAGAGCTTATCAATCTAGAGAAAAGCATTGCGAGAGGCGGAGGAAGGGGGAGACGACCATACCCCAACAGAAGAGGAAGAGGCAGGGGGGCTCCAAACCAAACAACCCCCGCCCCAGCATCAGAAAAACCCGCAGGGCCAAGCGGAGAAAAGCGACAGTACCCCCTCCGCAATCGAAATCCGAGACCAACCTAATAGTAAACCTTTCAGACTATCAACCAACTGAAACAGAACAAAGTGTTCTGAACAAAGGGTTGTCATTTTGTCCTGAAGCCCACTTCGACTATACAGAAACCCGGATTGACGTCTACAAATATATTAGGAAGCTCAAACTAGCCAAAATACATGCTGGAAAACAGACTGAACCAACACCCTTGCAAGAAGAAACGTTGGATAAAGTCCAGTTCAACACTATTGCTGAAATACCAGATTTACGAAATTGCTTTGAATCACTATTCGACACAGAAGGAAGGCCAATCTCAGACAAAGAAATGTTGGAGGAATTAAATATCCCGACAGATGAGAGGCCAACCACTGGACTCAAAAGGAAATCGAGATATTATCCAATACTATCACCAGGAAACAAGATTGATTTATTTTCTGAAGCCATCACGAAGGAATTGGATAATTTATCGAAAGTGAGGAACAGCAAACGAGAGAATCTCTCAAAAAAGGAACGAGAAGCCATCAAAAAACTAATGGAGAATGATCAAGTCACAATAAAGCCGGCTGATAAAGGGGGCAATATCGTGCTAATGAGAACCACGGATTACAAGCGTGAAGCCATGAGACAACTCAACCAAGAAAATAACTATCAGATACTGGAAACAAATCCTTTCACAAGCATGAAGAATGAGGTACACGAATTTTTGGAAATGTGGTATGCAAATGGACTAATTGACGAAGAAGAAAAGAAATATCTAACTGTCGATCACCCAATAACGCCTTGCATATACTTTCTTCCGAAAATTCACAAGACTCTAAAAAATCCTCCAGGGAGACCCATTGTCTCATCTTGCGGCTCACTCTATGAGAACATGTCAAATTATGTAGATAAATTTCTAGCCCCCATCGCCCAAAGCCTACCGTCATACATTAAGGATACTGGCGATTTCCTAAGAACTTTGATGAATGTAAATTGGTGCCCAGAATACCTGCTAGTGACGATAGATGTGGTGTCGCTCTACACCTCGATCCGGCATGAAGTCGGGATGCAAGCATGTGAGTACTACTTGAAACAACGTAATATTGTGTACTTAGAACATTCTAAAATGCTAATTACCATGATCAATCTATGCCTGAAAAACAACGTATTTCTCTTTGAAAAGCAACTCTATAAACAAATTTGTGGTACTGCCATGGGCATTTCTCTATCCCCAAATTATGCCAATATCACCATGGGATGGTGGGAGAAACATGTAGCATGGAATCAAAACAATCAGCAAGATCTTGACCGAATAATACTATGGGTTCGGTATATAGACGACCTGTTTGTCATTTGGAATGGCACAGACAAACAGTTCCAAAGCTACTTCAACAAACTAAATGAAAATGACTTGGGTTTGCAATTCACGTGCAACACCAATGCGCAAGAAATAGACTTCTTGGACACCAAGATATACGTGGCCAATGACAAGCTGGAAACCACACTATTTCGAAAGAAAACTGCAACAAACAGTGTGTTGCATGGAACTAGTTTTCATCCAAAATCCCTTCTTGACAGCATACCATATGGTGAATTTACACGTTTAAAGAGAAATTGATCATTACCAGAAGAAGCAGAAAGAGTAATAGAGGAAAGCAAATGCAGGTTCAAATCAAGAGGATACACAGAGAGGGTGCTAAACAAATGCAAAAGAAAAATTGATTCAAAAACCAGAACTCAAACACTGATTGAACAAACTAAAAAAACAGAAACCGGCATGTCTCCAAGGTTTATAACTACATTTAGCAAAGAAAGTGGAAATATTGCAGGCATCATGAAAAAATATTGGCACTTGTTGTTAGGAGATCCTGACATCGGCAGCACCCTCGGGGAAGCGCCGCTAATAACTTACAGAAAGAACACATCCCTAAAAGACTTATTGGTCAAAAGCTATTTCCAAGAAAAACAAAAACCAAACTGGCTACAAGATCAAAGAAAAGGTTTTAAACCATGTAATTCATGTAAAGCATGCAAAATCGGAAAGAACATGAAAGAAATACAAGAACCAGATGGAAAAATAATGAGAATTGACCAACAGATAACATGCTCGTCAAAAAATGTGATATACATTGTGGAGTGCAAATGCGGCATGAAATATGTTGGATGTACAACCTGTATGCTGAAAAAACGGATGTTAGAGCATATCCGAGCAGTGAAAAATTCAAACATGCAATATGCCATGGCCAAACACATGAGTCAATGTCAAAATGGTGACTGGAGACAGATGCAGTTCTATGGAGTAAAAATGCTGGACAAATCGGAGAGAGGCGGAGACACAGTCCGTAAACTCCGCCAGATGGAATCAAAAATGATCATCAAACTCAGAACGAAGCATCCGAGAGGGATGAATTTTGGAGAGGACCTGCATGTTCATCTGGATTAAGGGGTTCACCTAAATGGGTACTATACCCTATATTCTCAAAAAGACTGAGAAAACAGATTGAGGGTACTAAACCCGATAAATGTCTTAATTAGCCACAGTGGACTACTTGTCACTATAGTGTAACAAATTGAAACAGCACACTAAGTCTTTCTTTTGTTTTTAACGTTTTTGATTTATCACGTTTAACTACAAATCCCATAATGCCTCATAATGGGTGATCTGTGGGAGTATAAAAAGTAACACTGTGGAGGGACTAACCGACCGTGAGCAAGGCCAGTTGTGGCTGAAACGCGTTGGTGGGGTGAAGTCTAATAAACAGACTTAACAAGTATCCTGGTTGTGCCGCCTCTTTTGTATGACAAAAATATATATATATATATATATATATATATATATATATATATATATATATATATATATATATATATATATATATATATATATATATATATATATATGTATATCCAGCACCAACAATCCTTTATTCAAAGAAATTTTTCCGAGCCCCAGTTTGTGTTTCAGCGTACTTTATTCCATAAAGTATGTGGCAAACAACTTGTTTGCCACATACTTTATGGAATAAAGTACGCTGAAACACAAACTGGGGCTCGGCGCAATTTCTTTGAAGAAAGGATTGTTGGTGCTGGATAAAAGAGGGTCGTGACCTCGCCGGTAGCCTGCCACCATTGAGAAGGCAGAGGTCAGAGCAGAAAGCGTTTTTGTATATATATATTCACCAAACAAATCGCCCACAATGGAAGAGCCCACAACAGGTAGGTATATCTCCAATACGTTTATTCGAAAGTTGCCGAAAACAGGAAAGCAAACTGCGGCCACTGAAATTGTCCAAAGTGTCCGACGCGTTTCATGCCTTGGTAGCATTTCATCAGGGACTATTGATCTACTGGGAGGGTTTGAGGTATTCCAGAATTCGAAAGGCGCGCAACCGAGTAACCGCAGGGTATTGTAGTGTTATAAGGTATCAGATTCCAGGCAAAAGGGCGGGCGGTAATCCCTCGTAACCGCTCAAAGGTGGATCACAAATCCACACAAATTGCACAAAAACAACAAATGCCCCTGCACTAGGAAATTAACAATAAAGTCTGAGTGATTTCTAGTTGTGGTAACATCAGTAAAATGTGTAAAAAACCAGTTTATTTTTCCTCTTGTTCTGGCCAGAACAAGAGGAACAATAAACTGGTTTTTTTATACCAAGGATTCTACTTCATTGAAACTCCTTTCTCGGCACTTTGCAATCTATTGACTTTGAAACATTGTCGATGTGCACATTTTACTGATGTTACCACAACTAGAAATCACTCAGACTTTATTGTTAATTTCCTAGTGCAGGGGCATTTGTTGTTTTTGTTTCATCAGGGACTAATGGCATTTAGAACTGCAAGACGGCTGAAGCATTTTTAAACACCTGATTAACAATTAGTTCTCGCCTCTTGGGGCGTCGCCGCGCCCATGGCATTCTGGTATTTGCGGTGCTTAGTTTCTTACCCCAGTGGGTTATCAGCCATCATAGTTCATTGGTAAAATATTTTCCCAAGTGGGTTGCGGCATCCAGTCACAATACTAGTTCGGCATCTTGTAACTTTCAAAATCGGCTCCTGTTCCTTTTGTCATCGGACCTCTTGCACGACTGCAGGTCTGTTCAGGGACAGCGGGGCTCCTTCCGCGGCCTAGGCTCGGCCGCTACAAATTCACCAAACAAATCACCCACAATGGAAGAGCCCACAACAGGTAGGTATATCTCCAATACGTTTATTCGAAAGTTGCCGAAAACAGGAAAGCAAACTGCAGCCACTGAAGTTGTCCAAAGTGTCCGACGCGTTTCATGCCTTGGTAGCATTTCATCAGGGACTAATGGCATTTAGAACTGCAAGACGGCTGAAGCATTTTTAAACACCTGATTAACAATTAGTTCCCACCTGTTAGGGCGTCGCCGCGCCCATGGCATTCTGGTATTTGCGGTGATTAGTTTCTTACCCCAGTGGATTATCAGCCATCATAGTTCATTGGTAAAATCTTTTCCCAAGTGGGTTGCGGCATCCAGTCACAATACTAGTTCGGCATCTTGTAACTTTCAAAATCGGCTCCTGTTCCTTTTGCCATCGCACCTCTTGCACGACTGCAAATAAATACACAAAATACATACATTTTCGTCATAAAGGCATGCGTGGTAAATGTATGTTCATGGTAAAAATGTGTGTGGTAATGGCTTATGTGTGGTAATGGATGAATGGTAAAGTTTTATAAGACAGAAAGAGAAGCCTTTATTCTTCTGATTTTAAGGCGCCACAATTTTAAACAATGCCGGGTTGCACTTTACTTCCTAAAATCTCTACCTCATCCCTTTGTCTGTTTTTCAGTAGCCACTTTTTTATGGGTCTGTTTGATAAGGAGAAAGGCGTTAACAGAAAATATAATGGTTTTAACTAACAATTATATGTAGAAATGAGCAATTTGATGTAAACTAACTGCATTCGGTCTATAAGGTATACAATGCACTTTATGTCCTGTAAA